>NW_024609506.1:0-10000 GCF_018296145.1 Oncorhynchus tshawytscha
GTGAACTCCCCACAAACTAGGGTGAACTCCTCCACAAACTAGGGTGAACTCCTCCACAAACTAGGGTGAACTCCTCCACAAACTGGGGTGAACTCCTCTACAAACTAGGGTGAACTTCTCTACAAACTAGGGTGAACTCCTCTACAAACTAGGGTGAACTCCTCTACAAACTAGGGAGAACTCCTCTACAAACTAGGGTGAACTCCTCTACAAACTAGGGTGAACTCCTCTACAAACTAGGGAGAATCCTTTATGAAGGTGAGTCACTTTATCACAGAGCCACGAGGGGACCTCCAGGGATGGCCTCGTCCTTCAAGAGGAAAACAACCCAGGAAAAGGTCAGTGATACAGGGGAGAGCAAATGAAGGCTCTGCAGTGCGATGGATAAGAGCGAAACAACACCCAGCTGCCGTACCCCACGCCTGGCGCCCATTTGTCCCAATAATGGGGGTTTGTTTTGCCATTGGCTTCATTAGCATACTGCTTTGGCATAATTTATGCACAGCGGCAACGGACGGCAGATCAGAGCGAGACATCTGCCGCACGTTGAGTGAGCAAGGAAAGGCTGTGTGAGCCAGCGAAGAGGCCCTGATTGATGTCACACATCAGCGAATCCCGGAGGTCCCATTAGCCGCTACAGTCTGCATTACTGTCACTCCCCGTCACCTCTGATGGAGGACTCCTTTAAAGCCGTCACTGTCGGTAACCCCCGCTCGGGGAACAACGCGTGTGGTAGACAAATGAAATGGATTGCACGTTCCCCAAATGAACAGGGGTTGAAACCAGAGATGAGCTACACTTTAATACGGCCTGCAGCCCCTGTGAAATCGCCTCGTTTCCACCAGAGTGCATTTGGCATTCATCAAAATCGATATCGTCTTTCAGGCCTGTCGCTTCCGCAGTCCATTCCCAGACTTCTAATGAAAACCGAATCCTGTATGATTCCTTAAGAATATTTACATGATAACAAAATATGATACTCTGTATACCGAGCAGCCTCAATGATCCAGATGGCAGATTTCCTTACAACTGTTTCTCTTGGGGTGGATTAGTAATATAGTCTCTTCAGTGCAGGTGGTGAAGATTTGAATCACCCCCACGACAAACAGTCTGTGTAGGAACACAACGTTCTTGTTGTTGAAGACGCAACGTCAGCCATCTGAACTCCAGGGGAGTTCTGGGAAACTAAGACATGTCTCCAGTAGCTTCAGTCTAGTTGGATTACATAGAAAGCCTCAGGGACATAGCCATATGCCACAACACATCCTAAATACTAATTAAACATCTTAGCTATTCAAACAGCCCGGTGTTTGACAACAGGAGACAATGTAACAAAACAAAAAGTTATTGTAGATTTACTCTAGTGGTGAGCCACGTCCACAGAACAATTAGCTACCTACATGACAAGGGAGAATTCTCAGTTGTGGCTGAGGGAAAAAATATTCACCCTTTCCATTTAATTATCCCTCTTCCTCTATCGCTACCAGGCTTATACCTTACAATGGAGATGCTTCTGAAGAACAGAGAGGGGATTTTAACTGACATAACTGAGATAAATATGTGTCCCAAGCAAGAAAAACAACCACAGATTTCCTAAATTCCTCACTGTAATTGAATTGAGTAATGAAAAGATGGGTTTTGTGCTCAGACATGTTCACTGACAGAAGCCCCAGTGATAGAGAATCAAAAGAGAGCTGAAGTCTTTGACAGCTTCATCTGCGTGTGTGCGCATTTGCATTATTTTGGTTTGTGTGTAACTAAATGTGTGTCACTCATTAAGCAACATGTGACATACAGTACATCACTGAATCTCAAGGACACCAGATAGAATCAGTGTCTTGGCTGGGGCTAGATGGTTCACTTCAAAGAAGCAGGCTGTTTATGGAAAGAGCAGACAATAGTCAGATCTCACTGGGGCTTCATGTGGGAAACACAAAAGATCTTCTAATGTCATTCCCTGTACATTTAAGCCATAAGCCATGTACTTTAGTTTTTTGTTTTGTATCCAATTACATGCAAACGTCTTTCACCTGAGCTCTGTTTTCCAAGGGAATCTATTCAAGTTAACATTCCCTAGATGTTGTCATGACTTCCACCGAAGTCGGTTCCTCTCCTTGTTCGAGCGGCCATCGGCGCTCGGCGTCACTGGTCTTCTAGCCATCGTCAATCCACTTTTCATTTTCCATTTGTTTCGTCTTGTTTTCCTACACACCTGGTTTTCATTTCCCTCATTAATTGTTGTGTATTTAACCCTCTGTCTTTGTGTGGGATTGTTAATTGTAAGTGCTTGTGCACATGGTGACTGGTGTGCGAAGGGTTTTGTACCCATGTTTAGTTATTCTTTATGCCGTTGGTTTTGCAATGAAACTGCTCTGGCTATTACCTACTTCTGCTCTCCTGCGTCTGACGTCCCTGCCACCGGTTACTCACCCCTTACAGATGTACTGTAACTTAGCACCACTGTACTACATGTACAGCGCAGACACTGATATACTGTGTACTCAAGTTTCCAGCTGTATTTGTCATGTGTACAGGATACACATGGTATACACTCTCCAACAAAATGCTTACTTGCAGGTACCTTCTGGACAACGCAACAATAACAAGAAATAAGATAAGAATCCAAACATAAAGTAAATGGCTCATGGCGCAGAGGTCTAAGGCACTGCATCTCAGTGCTAGAGGCGTCACTACAGACAACCTGGTTTGAATCCAGGCTGTATCACAACCGGCCGTGATTGGGAGTCCCATAGGGCGGCGCACAATTGGCGTAGCGTCGTCCGGGTAAATAAGAATTTGTTCTTAATTGACTTGCCTAGTTAAATAAAGGTTAAAAAAATTATTATAATAAAATAACAGAATAATCATTTTAGCATACGTATAATGCTTATTACTGAAACTGAAATTATGTTGCACTACAGGGCTTATAAACCTATAAGGAAACTGACATTCCATTATATAACAGAGCTGATATTGATCTACTGAATCTGAAATACTGCAGAATTATAGTGCATGCTTGGGAATACTATTGGAACTGAAACAGACATTTTGAAACTAAAATTCTGCTGAGGTTAACTGCAGACATTTTGAATCCGAAAGCTAGGAAACTGAAAGGCTCCTGCTATGTTACAGAATACATATTAGGAAACTGAAAGCCTCTTGCTATGTTACAGAAGACATATCAGGAAACTGAAGCCTCCTGCTGTGTTACAGAAGACATATTAGGAAACTGAAAGCCTCCTGCTGTGTTACAGAAGACATATCAGGAAACTGAAGCCTCCTGCTGTGTTACAGAAGACATATTAGGAAACTGAAAGCCTCCTGCTATGTTACAGAAGACATATTAGGAAACTGAAAGCCTCCTGCTGTGTTACAGAAGACATATTAGGAAACAGAAAGCCTCCTGCTACGTTACAGAAGACATATCAGGAAACTGAAGCCTCCTGCTGTGTTACAGAAGACATATTAGGAAACTGAAAGCCTCCTGCTACGTTACAGAAGACATATCAGGAAACTGAAAGCCTCCTGCTACGTTACAGAAGACATATCAGGAAACTGAAAGCCTCCTGCTACGTTACAGAAGACATATCAGGAAACTGAAAGCCTCCTGCTGTGTTACAGAAGACATATCAGGAAACTGAAAGCCTCCTGCTACGTTACAGAAGACATATCAGGAAACTGAAAGCCTCCTGCTACGTTACAGAAGACGTATCAGGAAACTGAAAGCCTCCTGCTGTGTTACAGAAGACATATCAGGAAACAGAAAGCCTCCTGCTGTGTTACAGAAGACATATCAGGAAACTGAAAGCCTCCTGCTACGTTACAGAAGACATATCAGGAAACTGAAAGCCTCCTGCTGTGTTATAGCACAAACATACTCAAATCATAATAGTTTGTAGATGGTGAGTTATGTTATAGCATTGACCTGTTCTAAATGTAATATGTGGTTAGTACACAGACAATAAACCTGAACCACTGCTGTGGTTGGCACACGTCACAAACTGAACAGCCATTATACTTCAATTGTAACACCACTGAAAACACATCTCCTAACAACCACTGTTTCAGTGCACATTTTGCTGTCATACACACAATGTACGCTGAAGTAGCGTAGAAAATACTGTTGTGACTGAAGTACTGTAGTAGTCTAGTACGGAGTGCCTTGCTCTCTGTTACTGAAGTACTGTAGTAGTCTAGTGCGGAGTGCATTGCTCTCTGTTACTGAAGTACTGTAGTAGTCTAGTGCGGAGTGCCTTGCTCTCTGTGACTGAAGTACTGTAGTAGTCTAGTACGGAGTGCCTTGCTCTCTGTGACTGAAGTACTGTAGTAGTCTAGTGCGGAGTGCATTGCTCTCTGTGACTGAAGTACTGTAGTAGTCTAGTGTGGAGTGCCTTGCTCTCTGTGACTGAAGTACTGTAGTAGTCTAGTACGGAGTGCCTTGCTCTCTGTGACTGAAGTACTGTAGTAGTCTAGTGCGGAGTGCATTGCTCTCTGTTACTGAAGTACTGTAGTAGTCTAGTGCGGAGTGCCTTGCTCTCTGTGACTAGTGTGGAGTGCCTTGCTCTCTGTGACTGAAGTACTGTAGTAGTCTAGTACGGAGTGCCTTGCTCTCTGTGACTGAAGTACTGTAGTAGTCTAGTGCGGAGTGCATTGCTCTCTGTTACTGAAGTACTGTAGTAGTCTAGTGCGGAGTGCCTTGCTCTCTGTGACTGAAGTACTGTAGTAGTCTAGTGCGGAGTGCATTGCTCTCTGTGACTGAAGTACTGTAGTAGTCTAGTGTGGAGTGCCTTGCTCTCTGTGACTGAAGTACTGTAGTAGTCTAGTGCGGAGTGCCTTGCTCTCTGTGACTGAAGTACTGTAGTAGTCTAGTGCGGAGTGCATTGCTCTCTGTGACTGAAGTAGTCTAGTGTGGAGTGCCTTGCTCTCTGTGACTGAAGTACTGTAGTAGTCTAGTGCGGAGTGCCTTGCTCTCTGTGACTGAAGTACTGTAGTAGTCTAGTGCAGAGTGCATTGCTCTCTGTGACTGAAGTACTGTAGTAGTCTAGTGTACTGAGTGCCTTGCTCTCTGACTGACTGAAGTACTGTAGTAGTCTAGTGCGGAGTGCCTTGCTCTCTGTGACTGAAGTACTGTAGTAGTCTAGTGCGGAGTGCCTTGCTCTCTGTGACTGAAGTACTGTAGTAGTCTAGTGGAGTGCCTTGCTCTCTGTGACTGAAGTACTGTAGTAGTCTAGTGTGTGACTGGAGTGCCTTGCTCTCTGTGACTGAAGTACTGTAGTAGTCTAGTATTGCTCTCTGACTGAAGTAGTCTAGTGCGGAGTGCCTTGCTCTCTGTGACTGAAGTACTGTAGTAGTCTAGTGCGGAGTGCATTGCTCTCTGTGACTGAAGTACTGTAGTAGTCTAGTGCGGAGTGCATTGCTCTCTGTGACTGAAGTACTGTAGTAGTCTAGTGTGGAGTGCCTTGCTCTCTGTGACTGAAGTACTGTAGTAGTCTAGTACAGAGTGCCTTGCTCTCTGTGACTGAAGTACTGTAGTAGTCTCGTGCGGAGTGCATTGCTCTTTGTTACTGAAGTACTGTAGTAGTCTAGTACAGAGTGCCTTGCTCTCTTGAGTGGAAGAGAGATAGCAGAGACAGAGCCAAACAGCCGCCACCCAGCCAGGCCTAGTGGTGTCAGTAACGAGGATTACTGGTGTCTTGGCTGCAGCGTCTCAGCCTCATTGATCAAGGCCCTGTGGAAGACAGATGGGCTGCAGGCCAGGAGAGAGCTGTTCACATGCTTTAATTCCACTTTAATCCATTCCAATTTGGACCTTATTGATAACCCCTCCCGACCCTGTAGCAAGTACAGTAGAAGACCGTGTTAAAATGCACCCCGGAGCAAGTGGCCTTCAGCCCCCTATAGACTGACATTGATCATCAGGAGAAAAGGCCAGTTACTATAGACTGACATTGATCATCTGGAGAAAAGGGCAGTTACTATAGACTGACATTGATCATCCGGAGGAAAGGGCAGTTACTATAGACTGACATTGATCATCTGGAGAAAAGGCCAGTTACTATAGACTGACATTGATTGATGCCCTGTTGCAGGCCAGGGAAGGCTGTTCACATGCTTTAATTCCACTTTAATCCATTCCAATTTGGAGCTCCCGACCCTTCAAGTACAGTCATCTGGAGAAAAGGGCAGTTACTATAGACTGACATTGATCATCCGGAGGAAAGGGCAGTTACTATAGACTGACATTGATCATCCGGAGGAAAGGGCAGTTACTATAGACTGACATTAATCATCAGGAGAAAAGGGAAGTTACTGTAGACTGACAATGATCATCTGGAGGAAAGGGCAGTTACTATAGACTGACATTGATCATCCGGAGGAAAGGGCAGTTACTATAGACTGACATTAATCATCAGGAGAAAAGGGAAGTTACTGTAGACTGACAATGATCATCTGGAGGAAAGGGCAGTTACTATAGACTGACATTAATCATCAGGAGAAAAGGGAAGTTACTGTAGACTGACAATGATCATCTGGAGAAAAGGGAAGTTACTGTAGACTGACATTAATCATCAGGAGAAAAGGGAAGTTACTGTAGACTGACATTAATCATCAGGAGAAAAGGGAAGTTACTGTAGACTGACATTAATCATCAGGAGAAAAGGGAAGTTACTGTAGACTGACAATGATCATCTGGAGGAAAGGGCAGTTAAAATTGGGAAACTTTGATGCGGGGAAAGTGCACACACGACTGTGTTGGTAGATGCAACCAACTGATCCACTCTGTGTGAAGGCTATGTCACTCTGTGTGAAGACTATGTCACTCTGTGTGAAGGCTATGTCACTCTGTGTGAAGACTATGTCACTCTGTGTGAAGGCTATGTCACTCTGTGTGAAGACTATGTCACTCTGTGGGTGAAGGCTATGTCACTCTGTGTGAAGGCTATGTCACTCTGTGTGAAGGCTATGTCACTCTGTGTGAAGGCTATGTCACTCTGTGTGACGGCTATGTCAATAAGAGTATTCATGCCTACTCTGGATGGGCAGTTCAGAGACGAATGACTCGATTAAGTTTTGTTAACGCTTGATTAGCTTTACCAATCCAGCACAGAGGGAGCCGCTGGGGGCAAGTGAAGCTCTTTCTGATGCAGGGGCAAGTTCGTCTTCACATAGATCTTCATTACTCGCCCCCCCCACACACACACACCCACACACACACTCATCCATCGTCTTCTTCAATAGTTCTGTTTGGTTGGAAGGTTGGGGGGCAGATTTGATGGACCATTGTGCCACCCTCCCTCTCCTCTCTCCCTCTCTTCTTTCCCTTCCTCTTTCAGCCTCATAAATGTCATCTCACTCTGTCTGGGCATTAATCTCTATGAAGCTTGGGCGAGTGACTCCACCACAAACGCAATTTTGTTGTACTGCTCCCCACTGAACTAGGGTTGGCAGGGCTGGAGGAAAGAGAGGAGAAGGGGGAGGGGGGTGTTGTCTCAGCCTATTTCTCAAGCGGAGGAGACGGCAGCAGCGGGGTCTCCAGTGGGAAAATATGAGGGGTATTATATAGAGGGCCTATGGCCCCTGCCATCACCCTCAATGAGAGAGGAAGCACAGTGACAGGACACAGAGGACACACTCACCCAGCACTCAGAGAATACAGAGAGGGGGAGAGAGAAAGAGAGAGAAAATATATATATATATATATATATATATATATATATATATATATATATATACTGTAGAGAGAGAGAGAGAGAGAGAGAGTGAAAAAGAGAGAGAAAAAAAGAGAGAGAGTAATAAAGAGGAATGAATAGGTTTGTACTGGGAAAGAGAGCTATGGAGAGGCATAGATGGTGATATACATATGAAACAGAGACAAACTGACACAAAAACAGAGAGAGAAGGTAGAGAGACAGAGAGAATGCATTGATAAACAACAAGCGAGAGAGAGAAGGAGAACACACCTATCAACCCAGCACAGAGCTGTGTCGTGTGTCCTCCAACACGACAAGACACCAGTCTAGGCACTCGGCGAACACAAAAGTCCCCCGCCATCTGCGGCCCACAACACACCAAGCTGCCCGTCACCCGCTCACGACATGGCGGTGACATCATCCACCGGGTCCACTCACTGACAACTGGGGCCCGGTGACATCATCAGCGTTGGCCGGCGGCGCGACATGCCAAACAGTTAACCCCTGCAGTGGAGGATTTGAGTAATCTAGGCTTGGATTCCACCTCTAATGGTTATTCTGGATGTGTGGGAGCCATGAGGGAGAGAGCTGCCAGACCGGAGCGAGCGAACACTGGAACTGACCCAGAGTCAGTAATCTTCCTGGGGCATTTGGGAAGCTGTGGAGCTGGGGGGGTGGTGGCTGTTCCAGAATCAGATCTGCCAGTCTTTCTTTCTCCATCCCTCTCGCAATCCGAGTGGCTTGAGAACAGCTGTGGGTTTCGAATATGTCTAACACCGCACACTGTCAAGTATGACTGACATCTGACATGGGGTGGTAGATACCCATGGAGGGAGAACAACCCTTGACCTGGATATGAACAACAAACAGTGGGGCCTCGGTTTATTAGTTACTGGGACTGGGTCTAGATTGATGTCACTGGCTGGTAAATAACTATGTTGTTTATGGTCTTTCAAGCTCCAGTTCATAATATGATTTATGCCAATTATGATGAACCCAGCGCTTGGGAGTATCTAAAGATCAAAACGACACAGTACCCCTGCCATCCACGACAGCTGTAGAGACCGAAATCTCCCCTATCTATTTTGACTGACTTTCTCTGAATGCGAGCCTCTCATTCAATCCCTCTGAATAATCTATTCATACATGTGTGCCTGATTGCACTTCAGCAGAATAGCAGTGCTGAGACTAGTTATCCTCATTTAAATAAGCTTTAGAAAAACTTCTCGTTTTCAAAAAGGTAAAGAAAAAAATATTCAATAGCGTGTCCATGGCAACGGATGAACTATCAAGTCCACTGAAAAAGAGGGGGTCAACCTTGTATTCATTTTTCTGTGACGAGAAATGGAGATGTCTAGGGTATCTGAAAAACATGACCTCATAGACGTAGTCTGGAAAAAGCGGGCCAGTTCCAACAATGCATGCCGTACCAGAGCCGTGGCCGGTATATATACGGTATATATATACACACATATATCGGAGAGAACAGTGGCTCTCCCTGGGCAGGTATCCAATTGGCCCTCCGATCCCAAAGCTTTGATGAAGTGGCCTGTCATGATGTCAGCCTCTCCTGGTCTCCTCTCACCTGGGACTTCTCACCCTCTAACAACTGCTGCCCGGGTGGAAAGAAAGGACAGAAGGAAATAAGGAAAGAAACTCACCCCTCCATCCCTCCCTCCATCTCACTTTCTTCCCGCCTTTCTCTTTCTTCAGAAGTACCTCACCGAAAAATAATAAGGGGAAGGTAATTTCCCACGAGCCTTCACTCTGAAGACAGGTCTCGGGCTGAGTCCATGTGCAAAACCTTCTCGTCTTCTCTTTGCTATCTTCCCGCTCTCCTTCTCACTGTCAGGACTTTAAAAATGGCCCATGGCTGCGACCAACGGAGAAACAATTCCTCATCTACAGACTGACATTATACTGTTGCACTCCCCCAACTCTAGGCGTGTGTTCTTAATTAGAATCTGCCCTGGTAAAATGATCAGAGCTTATATTGCATAATAAGCCTTCATAGAATACTGCAGATGGAATTGATACTGTGCCGATCCTATAGTGGGTTTATGTATCAGGGTAACAAATAGGAGCCTTGGTGGAGTGAAAGTAGCACCATAATGGCTATTGCTGAATAAATGCTTTCAATATATTTATTGTCCTAACAAATTCTTAATAAATCCATTACAAGTATTAATGGCCAAGATTTAGAATCCAACAATAAGCTGTTTAGAATTTTAAATGAGTTTTTAATGCTCTTACAATGATGTACTGTACTCCCGCCTTTTCACGTGTTTTTAAAAGATTTCACTGCACCA
>NW_024609506.1:15000-162500 GCF_018296145.1 Oncorhynchus tshawytscha
TGTTTGTACAGATGAACGTGATACCTGCAGGTGTTTGGAAATTGCTCCCAAGGATGAACCAGACTTGTGGAGGTCTACAATTTTTTTCCGAGGTCTTGGCTAAATATTTTTGATTTTTCCATGACGTCAAGCAAAGAGGCAGTGAGTTTGAAGGTAGGCCTTGAAATACATCCACGGGTACACCTCCAATTGACTCAAATGATGTCAATCAGCCTATCAGAAGCTTCTAAAGCCATGACATCGTTTTCATACATTTTCAGAAATGGTTATATACAGTAATATCAAGATTTAGGAAGGTTAAAATGGATTGGGCATCCTGTACATGTACAGTTGATAGGTAGGTTAGATACAGGTAAATGTGGTGTCAGCCAGGAGACTATCGCTGATTTCCCTGTTGGCCCAGCCTAGCCCCTAATCTATCAGCGGATATTTTTTATAGGCCTACCTATCAAATAATTTCAGATTTACAGTAATATTTCAGATCTACAGTAATATTTCAGATTTATATTAATCTTTCAGATCTACAGTAATATTTCAGATTAATATTAATATTTCAGATTTATATTAATATTTCAGATCTACGGTAATATTTAAGCCAGCTGTTTTTAGTCAAGACTTTCATATTTTTAATGTAAAATGTTTTTGTTGTACTGTATGTGTGTTTATAGTTTTGTTTAATGTTGTGTTAGTGTATGTAAGTTGTTTTGTCTGAAACATTGTTCCCCCTGCTGCTATTGGACCAGGTGTCTTTTGGAAAAGAGATGTTATCTCAATGAGAAAAACCTGTATAAATAGGTAAAATAAAAAATATATAAACAAATATTTCAGATTTATATTGATATTTCAAATCTACGGTAATATTTCTGATTTATATTAATATTTCAGATCTATATTAATATTTCAGATCTATATTAATATTTCAAATCTACGGTAATATTTCTGATTTATATTTATATTTCAGATCTATATTAATATTTCAGATCTATATTAATATTTCAAATCTACGGTAATATTTCAGATTTATTTTTATATTTCTGATTTATATTTATTTTTCAGATCTATATTAATATTTCAGATCTAGGGTAATATTCCAGATTGACAGTAATATTTCAGATCTACAGTAATATTCCAGATTGACAGTGATATTCTAGATCTACAGTAAGGGTAGAAGGTAGAAGGTAGGGGCCGATGTTCCATTCAGATCCTGTCATGTGGTTATGGTAAGATGAACTGAGAAACTGTAACCAGGACATTGCTAGACTATGCAGTTGAAGCCTTACTTTGGCCTGGATAATCACACCAGATCAGTGGTTTGGTCAAGAGAAGAGGAAGGAAGAGAGCATTTATAAAGTACAGTTGATGAACAGCATGCCAATCCTGCACATTTCTATCCATTGACCACAAACCACTTTACCTCAAACAGGCCAAGGGATTTTTTTTCAGTCTCTCCTATTTTGTCTCGTATTCCTCTGAAAGCCCCCAAGGGCAGCGCTGCACCCGTAAATTTGAGTGTTTACTTCCCCTTGGAAGTGAAATCAGGTTGTTTACCTTCCATGCTGATGATTCACTCTGTGTCCTCACTGCTCACCACTCTAAGGTCAAGCCAAAGTCTCTCTCATCTTTCCTTACCGTCAATCTCACACGATAAAGTGAACTCGTATTTTCACCCTCTCTCTCCTCTCTTCCTCCTGCTCTCTCTCTCTAGTTCCCCGGGCGTCCCTCACACAAACACAAGGTGACAGCCTAATCTGTTTTAAATGGCGTTCCTCCTCTCTTTCTATTGGCTTAGAAAGCAGGGTTAAATCTAATGGCAGACATTCTCATTACTCGAGAAGCCTGACCGGCCCATTGGGGACAGCATTGAGGCAGAAGAGATGCTCAGATATTATTCTGTGTAAACATTCACACAAAAAGTATTTCCCTCTCTTGAGGACCATAAATATCTAAATGTCCGGGAGCACACACACTCGTGCAAATGTGTGCCCACACACAACACACTAAAAGTATCAGGCCTACATAAAACAACCGTATACTGTCAGTAACAAAAAGAAAGTTGGATGCAAGATGCAGCTTGGAACTCCATGCATCCACAAAAACGCAAACACGCAAACAAGCTCATTGGTTGATCTCAAATTGTTAGGGGGCTGACCCAAGTGGGGGGAAATGAAGGGGGCTTCCAGAAAAACAGTCGCTTTCAAACTAGTGACTTCGCGGCTAACTGAGGTAAGACAGTAATTCTGCATGTGTGAACTACACATTGACACATCAAGCGCAAAGCAGGAGGTTAAAAAACAAAAACATAGTAGTCGCCAAAGTTCCGAAGCAGGTGTTGAAGAGATTCACGGTCAGAAGCTAGTCTGACAAAGCATTACAAATCACAAACACACATTCTTTAACACCTCCAGACCAGTTACAAAGTCAGTACAATACACCAACATGGCCTGGGCACTGACCCAAACACACCAAGCTAGACTACAACACTGACAACTATTCTTTAGTTCTGTCACTGCTGGGGCCTGTTCACTTGTCTTCAACACAGTGGGAAATATAGTTAAACAATGGCAGATCACTTACCTCCAGGTGACAGCTATTCCTAGGGTTTGAACTTCGTCCTTCTGTTGAGTGGTAGAATGCACTGCGCTTCCATGTCACGGCCAGAGAGCAGCAGGAAGCTGGGCCGGCATCGATCTAGGTGTCCATTTTTAACTCCCATGTCAGACTCCTGCTGGGTCTTTCTCATTGTTTACAGCGGCTTCCTTTTTGAAACCCCATTAGAGACTGGAAAGGAAATGTCAATCCATCATGGTGTGGCCATGGTAACCTCCAGACCACCCTCCTAATGTTTGGCATCCATCATCATCATCATCATCATACACCTGGATTTCAAATCCGTCTTGAAACACTTTACATTGTTTTCCATCTCACTCTGATTGAACACAACACACATACCTTGAAAACCACAGCTTTCTCCACATGCTTCCTAGTCCCACGCTTCCTGTTTGAAGTTCAGAGGTAATTATTGCATGCGGGGTCTTGTAAATGGCAGGGGGTTTCTCATTGGGTTGTATTCAGAGTATAAAGACGACACCACAACGACTGATTGATGGAGTGGATCTAAGTATTTACTTTTGGCCTCCTTCATAGAAAGGTCAAAGGTCATTACTGTATGGAGTTTTATAAAGCGATGGAGCAAAGTATATGGTACAAGCTTACAAGATATTACAATATTAATAAATGATGTACATTTGCATTCCCATATCAAAAAAGCAGCATATTTACAGCTCTAATGAATACAATAACCCTCGGTGTCTGACCAGTGAAAATACAAATACACTGGTTCTACCAAGGAAAAAAGAAATAGTCAAAACTCAGCATGCAACTTTAAGCTATGATCATACTGTGTTATTTCCTTTGGTAAAACCCAGTGTGTTTATGGGCCCTGGAAAATACTAGCAGTTGAAGCATGGAAATGGCTGTGAACATTCTGTTGAGTTAAGCTGGGCATGCTTATCAGGGGGTGCTGCAGCAACCCTACTTCACAGGGATATGTAGCTGTGGCACAAATATTCTATTCGAAGAAACATAAGTGTGAGCAAAGTCGACAGGGGAAATATTACTACGTTGTAAAAGCCATGGAGCGATATTTATACATTTTAGTGTCAGAATAAATAGAGCAGAAAAGTGCCTACCTTCTCACAGGTGAGGTAAACTGAAAATAGTGCAAAACAAATGGGTTTGGCTAGAAGGGAAACAGCCTTTATAAAAATTGACTATTCGTGGCAGGTTAGGATAAGTTATGTAGCAGGTTAGAATAATTAGATTGAGGTTAGGAAAACAGTAGGGTTAGCTAAAATGCTAAAAATATCAAGGTACAATATTCATGTCAATTTACACACTTAGTTTATACCACATGTAGCCATAGGCTGACACTCTAAAGTAAGAAATACATACAGATAAATTATTATATTGATCACACAGGATTTTGTAATAATACAATTGGTAAGTAAAGAAATTTTTTTTTAAAAGAGGTGGGCCTACACCCAAAACTCCCCATCCCATTCCCCCAACTCCTCATTTCTCCAACTCCCCATCCCATTCCCCCAACTCCTCATTCCCCCAACTCCCCATCCCATTCCCCCAACTCCTCATTCCCCCAACTCCCCA
Organism: Oncorhynchus tshawytscha; assembly: GCF_018296145.1. Taxonomy (NCBI): domain Eukaryota; kingdom Metazoa; phylum Chordata; class Actinopteri; order Salmoniformes; family Salmonidae; genus Oncorhynchus; species Oncorhynchus tshawytscha. The sequence continues at coordinate 19,165 of NW_024609506.1, forward strand.
TCCCATTCCCCCAACTCCTCATTCCCCCAACTCCCCATCCCATTCCCCCAACTCCTCATTCCCCCAACTCCCCATCCCATTCCCCCAACTCCTCATTCCCCCAACTCCCCATCCCATTCCCCCAACTCCTCATTCCCCTAACTCCCCATCCCATTCCCCCAACTCCTCATTCCCCCAACACCCCATCCCATTCCCCCAACTCCTCATTCCCCCAACTCCCCATCCCATTCCCCCAACTCCTCATTCCCCCAACTCCCCATCCCATTCCCCCAACTCCCCATTCCCCAACTCCCCATCCTATTCCCCCAACTCCCCATTCCCCCAACTCCCCATCCCATTTCCCCCAACTCCCCATCCCATTCCCCCAACTCCCCATCCCATTCCCCCAACTCCCCATCCCATTCCCCCAACCCCCATTCCCCCAACTCCCCAACTCCCCATTCCCCCAACTCCCCATCCCATTCCCCCAACCCCCATTCCCCCAACTCCCCATCCCATCCCATTCCCCCAACTCCCCATCCCATTTCCCCAACTCCCACCCCATTCCCCCAACTCCCCATTCCATTCCCCCAACTCCCCATTCCACTCCCCCAACTCCCCATCCCATTCCCCCAACTCCCCATTCCACTCCCCCAACTCCCCATCCCATTCCCCCAACTCCCCATCCCATTCCCCCAACTCCCCATTCCATTCCCCCAACTCCCCATTCCACTCCCCCAACTCCCCATCCCATTCCCCCAACTCCCCATTCCACTCCCCCAACTCCCCATCCCATTCCCCCAACTCCCCATTCCACTCCCCCAACTCCCCATCCCATTCCCCCAACTCCCCATTCCATTCCCCCAACTCCCCATTCCACTCCCCCAACTCCCCATCCCATTCCCCCAACTCCCCATTCCACTCCCCCAACTCCCCATTCCACTCCCCCAACTCCCCATTCCACTCCCCCAACTCCCCATCCCATTCCCCCAGCTCCCCATTCCACCCCCAACTCCCCATTCCATTCCCCCAACTCCCCATTCCACTCCACCAACTCCCCATCCCATTCCCCCAACTCCCCATTTTTCTCCCCCAACTCCCCATTCCCCCAACTCCCCAGCCCATTACCCCCAACTCCCCATTCCATTCCCCCAAACTCCCGATCCCATTCCCCCTAGCCCAACATGTCCCCCAACTCCCCATCCCATCCCCCCCAACTCCCCATCCCATTCTCCCCAACTCCCCATCCCATTCCCTACAACTCCCCATCCCATTCCCCCTAGCCCAACATGTCCCCCAACTCTCCATTCCATTCTCCCCAACTCCCCATCCCATTCCCCCCAACATGTTCCCCAACTCCCCATTCCATTCCCCCAACTCCCCATCCCATTCCCCCAACTCCCCATCCCACTCCCCCTAGCCCAACATGTCCCTCAGCTCCCCATCCCATTACTTCCAACTCCCCATCCCATTCTCCCCAACTCCCGATCCCATTCCCCCTAGCCCAACATGTCTCCCAACTCCCCATCCCATTCCCCCAACTCCCCAGCCCATTCCCCCAACTCCCCATTCCATTCCCCCAAACTCCCGATCCCATTCCCCTAGCCCAACATGTCCCCCAACTCTCCATTCCATTCTCCCCAACTCCCCATCCCATTCCCCCAGCCCAACATGTTCCCCAACTCCCCATTCCATTCCCCCAACTCCCCATCCCATTCCCCCAACTCCCCATCCCACTCCCCCTAGCCCAACATGTCCCTCAGCTCCCCATCCCATTACTTCAACTCCCCATCCCATTCTCCCCAACTCCCCATCCCACTCCCCCTAGCCCAACATGTCCCTCAGCTCCCCATCCCATTACTTCCAACTCCCCATCCCATTCTCCCCAACTCCCCATCCCATTCCCCCAGCCCAACATGTCTCTGTCCAAGTCCGTGTGACACTATTGTTCAATAGGCAATATACTAACAACAAGTCCAGTACTAATAGTAATAATGTTCATTGTACCCTCTTGAGGGGGTGTCCTCGTCATTGTCTTATGCTGAGGGCAGCATCATAGCCATAGGGCTAAATCAAATCAAATCAAATCAAATTTATTTACATAGCCCTTCGTACATCAGCTGATATCTCAAAGTGCTGTACAGAAACCCAGCCTAAAACCCCAAACAGCAAGCAATGCAGGTGTAGAAGCACGGTGGCTAGGAAAAACTCCCTAGAAAGGCCAAAACCTAGGAAGAAACCTAGAGAGGAACCAGGCTATGTGGGGTGGCCAGTCCTCTTCTGGCTGTGCCGGGTGGAGATTATAACAGAACATGGCCAAGATGTTCAAATGTTCATAAATGATCAGCATGTTCGAATAATAAGAAGGCAGAACAGTTGAAACTGGAGCAGCAGCACGGCCAGGTGGACTGGGGACAGCAAGGAGTCATCATGTCAGGTAATCCTGGGGCATGGTCCTAGGGCTCAGGTCCTCCGAGAGAGAGAAGGAGAGAATTAGAGAACGCACACTTAGATTCACACAGGACACCGAATAGGACAGGAGAAGTACTCCAGATATAACAAACTGACCCTAGCCCCCGACACATAAACTACTGCAGCATAAATACTGGAGGCTGAGACAGGAGGGGTCAGGAGACACTGTGGACCCATCCGAGGACACCCCTGGACAGGGCCAAACAGGAAGGATATAACCCCACCCACTTTGCCAAAGCACAGCCCCCACACCACTAGAGGGATATCTTCAACCACCAACTTACCATCCTGAGACAGGGCCGAGTATAGCCCACAAAGATCTCCGCCATGGCACAACCCAAGGGGGGTGCCAACCCAGACAGGATGACCACATCAGTGAATCAACCCACTCAGGTGACGCACCCCTTCCAGGGACGGCATGAGAGAGCCCCAGTAAGCCAGTGACTCAGCCCCTGTAATAGGGTTAGAGGCAGAGAATCCCAGTGGAAAGAGGGGAACCGGCCAGGCAGAGACAGCAAGGGCGGTTCGTTGCTCCAGAGCCTTTCCGATCACCTTCCCACTCCTGGGCCAGACTACACTCAATCATAGGACCCACTGAAGAGATGAGTCTTCAGTAAAGACTTAAAGGTTGAGACCGAGTTTGCGTCTCTGACATGGGTAGGCAGACCGTTCCATAAAAATGGAGCTCTATAGGAGAAAGCCCTGCCTCCAGCTGTTTGCTTAGAAATTCTAGGGACAATTAGGAGGCCTGCGTCTTGTGACCGTAGCGTACGTGTAGGTATGTACGGCAGGACCATATCAGAGAGATAGGTAGGAGCAAGCCCATGTAATGCTTTGTAGGTTAGCAGTAAAACCTTGAAATCAGCCCTTGCTTTGGCAGGAAGCCAGTGTAGAGAGGCTAGCACTGGAGTAATATGATCAAATTTTTTGGTTCTAGTCAGGATTCTAGCAGCCGTATTTACCACCAACTGAAGTTTATTTAGTGCTTTATCCGGGTAGCCGGAAAGTAGAGCACTGCAGTAGTCTAACCTAGAAGTGACAAAAGCATGGATTAATTTTTCTGCATCATTTTTGGACAGACAGTTTCTGATTTTTGCAATGTTACGTAGATGGAAAAAAGCTGTCCTTGAAATGGTCTTGATATGTTCTTCAAAAGAGAGATCAGGGTCCAGAGTAATGCCGAGGTCCTTCACAGTTTTATTTGAGACGACTGTACAACCATTAAGATTAATTGTCAGATTCAACAGAAGATCTCTTTGTTTCTTGGGACCTAGAACAAGCATCTCTGTTTTGTCCGAGTTTAAAAGTAGAACGTTTGCAGCCATCCACTTCCTTATGTCTGAAACACATGCTTCTAGCAAGGGCAATTTTGGGGCTTCACCATGTTTCATTGAAATGTACAGCTGTGTGTCATCCGCATAGCAGTGAAAGTTAACATTATGTTTTCGAATAACATCCCCAAGAGGTAAAATATATAGTGAAAACAATAGTGGTCCTAAAACGGAACCTTGAGGAACACCGAAATTTACAGTTGATTTGTCAGAGGACAAACCATTCACAGAGACAAACTGATATCTTTCCGACAGATAAGATCTAAACCAGGCCAGAACTTGTCCGTGTAGACCAATTTGGGTTTCCAATCTCTCCAAAAGAATGTGGTGATCGATGGTATCAAAAGCAGCACTAAGGTCTAGGAGCACGAGGACAGATGCAGAGCCTCGGTCCGATGCCATTAAAATGTCATTTACCACCTTCACAAGTGCCGTCTCAGTGCTATGATGGGGTCTAAAACCAGACTGAAGCATTTCGTATACATTGTTTGTCTTCAGGAAGGCAGTAAGTTGCTGCGCAACAGCCTTTTCTAAAATTTTTGAGAGGAATGGAAGATTCGATATAGGCCGATAGTTTTTTATATTTTCTGGGTCAAGGTTTGGCTTTTTCAAGAGAGGCTTTATTACTGCCACTTTTAGTGAGTTTGGTACACATCCGGTGGATAGAGAGCCGTTTATTATGTTCAACATAGGAGGGCCAAGCACAGGAAGCAGCTCTTTCAGTAGTTTAGTTGGAATAGGGTCCAGTATGCAGCTTGAAGGTTTAGAGGCCATGATTATTTTCATCATTGTGTCAAGAGCTATATTACTAAAACACTTGAGCGGCTAGGCTGTGTGATTGTACAGGGATAGCATACCTGAATATTGAGCCAATCATAAAGTGCTTCCATCTGTCGACTCGTCAAAAATCGACTTTTGATGTCAATTTGACAAAAGCTGTATCCCATCTAGACATGACCTGAAAACTGTAACGGTTAAACCAGGGAATGGACCGAACCATTGTGATATTTTATCTTCATATTCTCTTATAGCTGTGCTAAGATTAGACATACAGATCAAACAGATTTGCATTGATTTGAGAAATTACACAATACCATTGTTATGGTAAAATACTAAGGCAGTACACATTAATAGATGTGTTAACCCCTAATGTGACCTCATTGACCCAGTCCACTCTATCATTCCGCTGCTGAGTCAAAATAAATGTTGCAGAACTCTGGTATTTCAAAATAAAAGAACTCTTGTTCCTAGACAACCTAGACTGGGGAAACAACATCCCCCCCCTTTATACTAACATAATGGAATACATCTCTGTTCAGGAAATTAGTTCATGCATTTGTCATGTGTTTCTACATCTTAATTCAATTTCATGGCCAAGATGTGTAAGCCTCACATAGCCTTCATTCTCAGGCTAAGTGATATATTTAATGAAATGGGAAGCTAACACAATGTGAACTCTATCTAAGATAAGAGGTCACATGCTAACCACAGATCGGATCAGATTACCCCACCTCCGAGCCTAAACTCAACCATAATACCAATCAAATATATCTGACCTCAGATCAGTGGTTACCGGCAGCTTCCACCCACTCCAACTAGCACATCTGGCATCTCTCTGTGTTTTTTGGTTCTGTGACGCTGACAACACATGGCCGTATGCTGACAGCGATATTATGTTGGATTTATGCTGGCTCTCTGGCCTCATGCACTCTGCCTGCCGGTGCTTTGGTTATCCCCCTTTGATCCCTGGAGGAATCTGTCCGACACATTTACTGCCGCAGCTAATATAATGCATTCATTCCCACAAGTAGCCCAGAGGGGTATACTACATAGCAGGGTCAAGGAGCTAGACAGCCAACTTGGCTAAATATTTGTAAATAACTTTTTTTTTTTTGAAAGATAAGCTTGAAATGAGCATGATTTAGTTTATCCAGCAACCAAAAACACATATCAAGTTTAGCATTCTTAATGAACCAGAACATGTGTGGTTATTTCTGGTTGTTGATCAAAGTTAGTTGGCTAACTCATTGATGCTTTGTAGTATACCCCACAGGAGCAGGAGCAGGAGGAGCCCCATTCAGCAGCTCTGAGGTCTGACTGAGGACCACTGGGAGAAGGTCCAGACTAGTCCAGACCCCAGGTAACAGGCAGTCTAGAATAGGTCTAGTCCAGACCCCAGGTAACAGGCAGTCTAGAATAGGTCTAGTCCAGACCCCAGGTAACAGGCAGTCTAGAATAGGTCTAGTCCAGACTCCGGGTAACATTCAGTCTAGAATAGGTCTAGTCCAGACCCCAGGACCCAGGCAGTCTATAATAGGTCTAGTCCAGACCCCAGGATCCAGGCAGTCTAGAACAGGTCTAGTCCAGACCCCATGACCCAGGCAGTCTATAATAGGTATAGTCCAGACCCCAGGTAACAGGCAGTCTAGAATAGGTCTAGTCCAGACCCCAGGTAACAGGCAGTCTAGAATAGGTCTAGTCCAGACCCCAGGTAACAGGCAGTCTGGAATAGGTCTAGTCCAGACTAGTCCAGACCCCGGGTAACAGGCAGTCTAGAATAAGTCTAGTCCATACCTTAGGTAACAGGCAGTCTAGAATAGGTCTAGTCTAGACTAGTCCAGACCCCAGGTAACAGGCAGTCTAGAATAGGTCTAGTCCATACTAGTCAAGACCCCAGGTAACAGGCAGTCTAGAATAGGTCTAGTCCAGGCTAGTCCAGACCCCAGGTAACAGGCAGTCTAGAATAGGTCTAGTCCATACTAGTCCAGACCCCAGGTAACAGGCAGTCTAGAATAGGTCTAGTCCAGACCCCAGGTAACAGGCAGTCTAGAATAGGTCTAGTCCATACTAGTCCAGACCCCAGGTAACAGGCAGTCTAGAATAGGTCTAGTCCAGACCTCAGGTAACAGGCAGTCTAGAATAGGTCTAGTCTGGACCACAGGTAACAGCTAGAATACGTCTAGTCCAGATTCAGTCCAGACCAAGTCCTTGCCTAGACCCAGTCCAGATCTAGTCTAGACAAAGTAGACCAAGTCCAAACTAAGACAGTCCAAATCTTTCCAGACCAAGTCTAGACCATAGAATCTCATTCTAGATCTCTGGTCCAGATCTAGTCCAGGCCATGTTTAGACAAACAATCCAGATCAAGTCAAGACCAAGTCTGGACCTAGTCCAAATCCATTCCAAGTCTTATCCGGACCCAATCCACACAGAAAGGTCAGATCTGGTCCAGGCCCAGTCTAAACCCAGTACAGACCCAGACCACTTTCAGTCTCATGACTCCACAGGCAGGTGAGGAGGAGTTGCATTTACACACATGCATCAGTTTACACAGGGCCTACGGCACTTCCTTGTACTGTACATCAACCGTATTTATTCATAGCTAAGCCTCCCAGCGTTTTCACACATATTGAGTGCAGGTGTAGGCCTACTGCTCGGACAATGGTTGTGTTGTAAAGTGCCATGATATATTATATGTGTTGAGGACAAAACCCTTTTCTGACATCAGATATCTATGCCACAATGATATCATCATACACTGAGTTCCACATGGCATAGGAATCAATATGGGTCATTTGTAAAAATTACTCCTATTCAAGCAGCATATTATCAACGTAAAAAGATATCCAGACCAGAAGTGTGTGTGTGTGTGTGTGTGTGTGTGTGTGTGTGTGTGTGTGTGTGTGTGTGTGTGTGTGTGTGTGTGTGTGTGTGTGTGTGTGTGTGCATACGCCTGCGAGTGAGTATATGTGTGTATACAATATGGTATGTAGAGATGGAGAGAGTGTGTGGAGACCACAGCATGTGTTAGTAGCTGACTGCTGGATATCTCCCTCTGCATCGTCCATACCCTGGCTGTCAGAGGGTGAGATATGGGAGAGAAAGAAACGTCCACCCCCTGGCTGTCAGAGGGTGAGATATGGGAGAGGGTGTGTGTGAATGATGTGTATGATGTGCAGAGTCCACTATGGGAGGAGTGTATCTCCAGCTGCTTCCAATTCACCCCCATGTGTCGGCCCCAGCAATGTGTGTGTAAAGCACGCTGTGTGTGTGTGTGTGTGTCTGTGTATATGTGTGTACAGTATGTGTGTGTCCACATTAAAATATACTATAGTATACTACGGCTAAATACTATAGTATTTACAGTAGTTTTTGCGGACTTTACTGTAGGATTCACTTCACTGTTTCTGCAGACTTTACTATAGTATTTACTGTAGTGTTTTGTGGACATTCCTGTAATATTTACTGTAGTGTTTTTGAGGTCTGTAGTATACTGTAGTATTTACTATAGTATACTACAAAATTATATAGTACATAATGTATTATTCTATAGTAAACTGTAGTATTCTGTATTATTCTATAGTAAATACTGTATAGTAAAACTGAATGTTTTTTTCTTGTGGGTGTCTGTGTGTTTGTAAGCTCTAGTGTGTGTGTGTTTATGTGTTTACAGTAGGTGTGTATGCATGCATGTACACCCTCTCTCCAGGGTGTGTGTGACATGCTGTGGAAATAGGAGCTATCCTCTGCTTGCTGATGGAGATGGAAGTACTTACAGACTGACAGACTCCCCCGGCCCCATGTCTTGGACTATGTCCCAACACTCTAAACTGGCTCCCCCTCCTCATCTCCTCCCCCAACCGACTGATGTCTTGGACTGTCTCCCAACACTCTAAACTGGCTCCCCCTCCTCATCTCCTTCCCCAACCGACTGATGTCTTGGACTGTCTCCCAACACTCTAAACTGGCTCCCCCTCCTCTGGCTCCCCCTCCTCATCTCCTTCCCCAACCGACTGATGTCTTGGACTATGTCCCAACACTCTAAACTGGCTCCCCCTCCTCATCTCCTTCCCCAACCGACTGATGTCTTGGACTGTCTCCCAACACTCTAAACTGGCTCCCCCTCCTCATCTCCTTCCCCAACCGACTGATGTCTTGGACTGTCTCCCAACACTCTAAACTGGCTCCCCCTCCTCATCTCCTTCCCTAACCGACTGATGTCTTGGACTGTCTCCCAACACTCTAAACTGGCTGGACTGTCCCCCTCCTCATCTCCTTCCCCAACCGACTGATGTCTTGGACTGTCTCCCAACACTCTAAACTGGCTCCCCCTCCTCATCTCCTTCCCTAACCGACTGATGTCTTGGACTGTCTCCCAACACTCTAAACTGGCTCCCCCTCCTCATCTCCTTCCCTAACCGACTGATGTCTTGGACTGTCTCCCAACACTCTAAACTGGCTCCCCCTCCTCATCTCCTTCCCTAACCGACTGATGTCTTGGACTGTCTCCCAACACTCTAAAATGTCTTCCTCTCCTTGCGTCCTTCCCTTACTGAGATATTAAAGCTTTGGATCACACTGCGTCACAATGCACTCACTTAACATGTCATGACAGATCAGTGGTTGTGAAAGAAACCAAATGAGGCAAGGGAGCTATTAAAGAATATTGGGACACATCCACAGTCATATGGTAATACCATTAACCTACAGATTAATCCTGCTAAGTCCACAGCACTCTTGTATGTATACATAACGGTGTATTGAGTTGAGGGTATTTAGTTGGCATAAGTGTAAATACAGTCAGCAAGCATAGTGAAGCATCACTACTGTCAGATTGATGGAGAATAGTAGCCTTGTATTACCAGACTGATTACCTCTGAGCTATGGTTGTACGAGGTTAGGAGAATAGGTGAATATAACAAAGAAACAATGATCATGGCTTTTAAGTTTGGATTTGAAGGATGTACTTTTTGTCCTGTGAAAAATAACCTGTTAACAGAGGTGGTAATAATCATGAACATTTTCTAACTAACTGATAAATCCATACAGGAAGTGAGGAAAACAAAACATCCTGGGATGATTACCTTCAAACGCTTGTCAGGAGCACAACTTTGCCTCCACCTAGTGACAACATATCACCATAACATACACTATATCCACCACAACTAGACGATTCAACCCAACCACAATCTTCCACAACATGAATAAATAATCGTATAAATAGTAATATAATCAGTAATATAGTATAATATTTATTGAGTAAGGGTTAGAAACCATTTATGTCATCATATTGTATAGAACAAGTCATACACTGCATCCCAATACCATTGTCACATCAGCTTTGACAAACACTTACATTTGAGTCATTTAGCAGATGCTCTTATCCAGAGAGACTTACAGGAGCAATTGGGGTAAAGTTTCTTTGCTTAAGGGCACATTGACAGATTTGTTTACCTTGCAACACTCTTAAAATATAGACTACATGTCGCTGAAGATGAATGTGTCCATCCATATGCACTTCTTTCAAACATGGTCTGTGCACGTATAACCTTCATATCTCAGAGTATAAATATCAACATTTTATGATGTCTTAAAGTAGCAATAGTCATATACTGTAACAAAACATTCAAGACCTTGATGCAGAGAGAACGGCAGGGAATAATAATACCAAACCACTGAATGATGTAGGAAACACAACTAAAGTTTATCCGGTTAAAGACTACCATCAACATCAATTCAAAAGCTATTATGACATTGTTGTTAAACAGACAAAGGCATACTTTGATTACTACAGTCTACAGTATAGAAAGAGCCCAGATCATATATGTTTTATTATATATTTTATATTATACATACTATAATGTTATATCATATTTTGACCCATTTCGATTAGAAAAATACATGAACAAGAACAGCTTTCTGTTGGTCACTAGGAGGAATAGAGAAAATACCATCTGTATACGTGTCTTCATCTCTTGGAAAACAGCAAAACACCCATAGAACTTTGACAAAGGATTGTTGTCATTGTATCAACTGGAATTGGTCAGCTGACTTACCAGCACTCCTAAAAAACAAAGACCCATGTCCTATCTTGGTAATGGGCAACCAAAACTATTTGAATGTGTCCTTGACAATAGTCAAGCCAAAGAATGCTCTCTTTGAAAGTGTCCTCTTGTGGAAACGTGTCAGACATTTCCTAAGTCGTAGTAAACAATAAAATGTAAATATATCTTCTGCCTTCAGAGGAATGTAGTTAGTCTTTAGAAGCAGTAGTCGATGCAAGGCTGCCTGGCTGCTCCACAACCAATCAGACAGAAATAGAGTTGCAAAATTTTGGCAACGTTCAAGATATTCCCTGGTTTTCCTGAAATCTCGGTTGGAGGAATCCTGGAATCTGGAGGGAATAAGCAGACAATCCGGAATCCCCTAAACAGGATTTCTGGAAAACCAGGGAATTTAATGAAAGTTCTCCAAATTTTGCAACCTCACTTCAGGAGCACTGCACAGGAGTCTATACCAATATCTACCACTGGATGGGGATACTAACCCACACCAGAGGAGAGGAGTCAACCATAACCCCTGAATCCTAATCTTAACCAGTAGCGTGGCAGAGAAAGATCTGACCCTGTATCAGTGGTAAATTACAACATGCTTCTCCAGCATAATAAAAGTGGTCGTAAAACAAGTCAATTGGTTCTGGTATTGAAAGATGAGTGGTAGGTGTATATGGTACTGCAAGAAAGGCGATTTGGTCGATATCAACACCTTTAGCATAGCATACAACACAGAACCAGATTTGTTAGTCAAACTACGGAGGCAACACATACAGAAATGTTGCAACGTTACTCTTAGCAGCGTTTAGTGCTATTTTCATTCATATCAAGTATAGGTTTCCCCATATCTGCTTGATTATTCTGTGGATATCAATCAACTCATGATTGTTTTCTTTGTGACGTAGATCAAACATCGATGACCATTGGATTCCCTTTGTGGTGAACCATTAAATTGGTGTAACATTGCTATCAAAGAATACGTGATAAAACAATGACAGAGGCACGTTGTGGGCCACATCCGTGACACACTGGATATAGCACTAACTGAATAACCCTTCGTAAGCAGCAACACCATGAGAGTGTGTACAGTACAGTTGATTCTCAGTCACAACCACTTCGGGTTGCCTTCCAGTTGTGTGGAATGTTGTGAAATCTACAGTAAGGATTTGACTGTGTTGACAACATACAGTAAGAACTACCTTAAATAAACAGCAGTAGGTTTACTACAGAAAAGAACAATACCATAATACCAAATCATCTCTTCTTCATTAGCCTTGTCTTTGAGAGAGGGGGGGGGGCTGTGCATGCATCCAAGCCAAGGGAGGGGTGCAGAAGGATCCAGGAAGGTCCAGGCAGGGTTGGATCATAAGGTTCAGGGGTTAGGAGGGGTTAGAGGTCAAGGTTGAGTGTTCAGCAGGCATGGTTGCTCCCTGGCCCATGAGGCAGGATGGTGTTGGGGGGGGCTTGACGGTAGGGTTCAGTAAGGATCCAACTTAATCCTTCTGTGTAAGCAGCATGTAAACACCATCCCACAGATCTGAAACACACACAGTTGTTGTGAAGGTCAATCAAGGGAAAAGGTGAGTCGTCATGGTAGCATAGTGGGATAGCATGAGGAGAGTGGGTTAGGGGTGAGGAAGTGTGTGGTTACTATGGGAACAGGAGTGACGAGCAGCCAGCAGCAGTGGTGTAATTGGGCCTGTGGTGAATGTTAAAGCTCCCACTATGACTGTTGTTGGAGAGAGATAATCTGTGAACAAACATTCATTTAGCAACTTCCATTTTTCAAAGGACATTTCTCTCTGAAGCCCTGCCAATGTTCTCAAAACCATAATGTAGTGTTATAATCCATTAATAATTAATCTACTAAAAATCACATGAGTAAACTGAGGGAAAATATTGGGTACAATTAAATAGATGTTTTACAAAGTGAAGAATGTTTTATGATGTTTTGATCATTTTCTGTGAGGCATTTAAAATAATAAGAAATAACAAATTATGAATGTAACATTTGTAAATACTTAGAAAGGAGTCTATGGACAAGGAGTGTGGCATTTAAGGTTTGTGATGCAAAACATTTTGCCTAGTGCACTCCACATTCTCCCACTTGATATTTCTTCTCCTTAAGTATTCTATAAAGTACATTCAAAACTCCACTTGTGAGTTGGACTGCTTTAAGATCCTATGAATACTTTGTGTGTAGGAAAAAGAAAGAAGTGAAGTGATGCTGGGATACAACAGACCTGTGTAGGTACTTTGGTTGATCTGAGAACAATAAGTCATGTTCAGCTGGCGGCAGGACGGTCAGAGAGCTTTAGTTGGTGCTTGTTTGGATGAAGGAGCCGACATCAATAAGATGAGATGAAGGTAGAGAAGAAATGGGAGGATACAACAGGCCTTGACGCACACAACATAGCAACACACACACACACACACACACACACACACACTTGTGCTTTCACTCTGCCAAAAGCCTTAAACTGTCCTTATTTCTAACAAGATCATCCCACGTCATCACTATTAAGGGATAGGGCATATGAAAGGTCTCATTGATCTGTGAGACAACAGCAGAGTTACAGTAATACACAGGGAAAAGGCTGAGAGGTTAGGACTTAGATGAGGCACATTCGCTGGACGGGTGGTGTGTGTGTGTGTGTGTGTGTGTGTGTGTGTGTGTGTGTGTGTGTGTGTGTGTGACGGATGACAAACGACAAACAGAGGAGGGCTGAGATTCAATCAACGGCCCCCCTGCAAGTCTTCTCCTCTCTGAGGGTATTATCGACCGGGGTCACAACATGGGGAGTAGATTCGTCAAAGAAGGCCTTGGCGGCTCGGCACTCAGGGCGGTTTTATGATGCCTCTAACCCTGCCAGCACCACTAAGAATTCAGATGACAGAGTGAGGACGTAGAGAATGAAACTCACAACTCACAGAGAGATGGAGGGAGCTGGAGAAGGAAGAGACGGAGGAGGGAGGAGGAGAGACGAGGAGACAGGGGATCAAGGAGGAAACGAGGAGACAGGAGATCAAGGAGGAAACGGAGGAGGGAGGAGCAGCCGGGGGGAGGAGGGAGGGAGGGAGGAGACAGGGGATCAAGGAGGAAACGGAGGAGGGAGGAGCAGCCGGGGGGGAGGAGGAGACAGGGGATCAAGGAGGAAACGGAGGAGGGAGGAGCAGCCGGGGGGAGGGAGGGAGGAAGGAGACAGAAGCAAGGAGAAGGAGACAGAGGATGGAGGACAGAATGTGCTAAACTTCCTTTCTGCTCGTTAGTTTAGCATTGGGAATGACAAGGAATATATGGAAAGTAGTTTCAATGTGGCAGGTGAAGACACTGACAAGAAATAAGTTATCAAATGTGCTACAATCATAAGAAACTATGAAGAAAGAAATCATGAAGAATACATTTAGCAGGTCTCTTTTCTTATTATTACCCAATTTCAGATGATGAGAAATGTATTGTAAGGGTTTCTTTCAAATCTGGTCCAGCACAGCTGTCATTCGCGTTTATTTGTAATTTGCATTAATCTCATAGTCTAGTCTGTGGGAGCACTTCAGTGAACTGTTTGTTTGTCCTTGGATTGTGGATAATGTTGTCAAGCCCTTTCAGCCATGCAAAGGTCAAAGGTCAACATGCATGTGTCGGTCAGCATGGTGTCCCTATTGGGGTGGGTGTTGCTCGATGGTACCGAGAATAAAGCATAGGCCAGGCAATATAGCATGCATGATCTGTGATCAACTGTCTCTTTGTCTTCTTCACACACACACACACACACACACACACAGAGACACGCGCATGCACACACTCGCACACACACACACGCACGAGTGCGCACACACACAAACATGCAGACAACACATATCTACAGAAAAGACACAATCAAAAAAATGAACACATAGACACACACACAGAACACATTTCCCACAATGCCCTCCAACCTTGTCCCGTCCCCACTGAGTGTGACCAGACAGAGGCTTAGCCAATCACACGGCAGAGAAGTCCTCCTCCTCTTCTTTATACAGCAGATAGATAAAGCAGGCCGTCAACATGGCCCCGGCCAGCTATAGAGGTCACACACACACAGACATACGCACACACAAAGAAATACACGTACATACAGACATACATAGACACAAACGTAAACACACACATGCATACACACAGACATACATAGAGATACACACACAGTTAGTGACCTATATTAGACAAAGTATAGGGGAACACTGAAAGAGGATAGAGACTAAATTGATTAGCGTAATTACAACCAAACTAAGAACAAAGGTACAGAGACTATGACTATTTCAGTTATTAAATACAGAGAGGAACAGTTGACACAGTTGACACAGAGACTATGACTATTTCAGTTATTAAAGACAGAGAGGAACAACAGTTGACACAGAGACTATGACTATTTCAGTTATTAAAGACAGAGAGGAACAGTTGACACAGACTATGACTATTTCAGTTATTAAAGACAGAGAGGAACAGTTGACACAGACTATGACTATTTCAGTTATTAAAGACAGAGGAACAGTTGACACAGAGACTATGACTATTTCAGTTATTAAAGACAGAGAGGAACAGTTGACACAGAGACTATGACTATTTCAGTTATTAAAGACAGAGAGGAACAGTTGACACAGACTATGACTATTTCAGTTATTAAATACAGAGAGGAACAGTTGACACAGTTGACACAGAGACTATGACTATTTCAGTTATTAAATACAGAGAGGAACAGTTGACACAGTTGACACAGAGACTATGACTATTTCAGTTATTAAAGACAGAGAGGAACAGTTGACACAGACTATGACTATTTCAGTTATTAAAGACAGAGAGGAACAGTTGACACAGACTATGACTATTTCAGTTATTAAAGACAGAGAGGAACAGTTGACACAGAGACTATGACTATTTCAGTTATTAAAGACAGAGAGGAACAGTTGACACAGACTATGACTATTTCAGTTATTAAAGACAGAGAGGAACAGTTGACACAGACTATGACTATTTCAGTTATTAAAGACAGAGGAACAGTTGACACAGACTATGACTATTTCAGTTATTAAAGACAGAGGAACAGTTGACACAGAACTATGACTATTTCAGTTATTAAAGACAGAGAGGAACAGACACAGACTATGACTATTTCAGTTATTAAAGACAGAGAGGAACAGTTGACACACAGACTATGACTATTTCAGTTATTAAAGACAGAGAGGAACAGTTGACACACAGACTATGACTATTTCAGTTATTAAAGACAGAGAGGAACAGTTGACACACAGACTATGACTATTTCAGTTTTAAAGTTATTGACTATTTCAGTTATTAAAGACAGAGAGGAACAGTTGACACAGACTATGACTATTTCAGTTATTAAAGACAGAGAGGAACAGTTGACACAGAGACTATGACTATTTCAGTTATTAAAGACAGAGGAACAGTTGACACAGACTATGACTATTTCAGTTATTAAAGACAGAGAAGAACAGTTGACACAGAGACTATGACTATTTCAGTTATTAAAGACAGAGAGGAACAGTTGACACAGACTATGACTATTTCAGTTATTAAAGACAGACAGGAACAGTTGACACAGACTATGACTATTTCAGTTATTAAAGACAGAGAGGAACAGTTGACACAGACTATGACTATTTCAGTTATTAAAGACAGAGAGGAACAGTTGACACAGAGACTATGACTATTTCAGTTATTAAAGACAGAGGAACAGTTGACACAGACTATGACTATTTCAGTTATTAAAGACAGAGAGGAACAGTTGACACAGACTATGACTATTTCAGTTATTAAAGACAGAGAGGAACAGTTGACACAGAGACTATGACTATTTCAGTTATTAAAGACAGAGAGGAACAGTTGACACAGAGACTATGACTATTTCAGTTATTAAAGACAGAGAGGAACAGTTGACACAGAGACTATGACTATTTCAGTTATTAAAGACAGAGGAACAGTTGACACAGAGACTATGACTATTTCAGTTATTAAAGACAGAGAGGAACAGTTGACACAGACTATGACTATTTCAGTTATTAAAGACAGAGAGGAACAGTTGACACAGACTATGACTATTTCAGTTATTAAAGACAGAGAGGAACAGTTGACACAGAGACTATGACTATTTCAGTTATTAAAGACAGAGAGGAACAGTTGACACAGAGACTATGACTATTTCAGTTATTAAAGACAGAGGAACAGTTGACACAGAGACTATGACTATTTCAGTTATTAAAGACAGAGAGGAACAGTTGACACACAGACTATGACTATTTCAGTTATTAAAGACAGAGAGGAACAGTTGACACAGAGACAGTACAGGGACATCACTGACAGACTGACATTACTGACAGACTGACATACAACTAACATACAATCAGACAGAGACCTTCAAGCCCAATAGAGAAGAGCCCATTGAGATCAAAAGCTGGTCTAAATTAGTTTGGGACAAGATGGGTGATTTGTCAATGGATCACTAACACATATTAAGGACACAGCTACAGTAGTTATCTTATCTTATGCTTCATATATGTGTGTGGGAAAATGTCAGCCTTTTATTTGGGAATATTTTGTCTAATAGAGGGGGGGGGATCTTTGGGCTAATAAAACATTTGTTTTTCTTAGGAACCCCAAATTCCCATGTCGACAGTCTCCACGGTGACAAGATCACATGACTCCTCTGTGGAATTCCAAGAGAAAAGCTATGGGAACACTGAGAAGAGTGGGAACCCTGGTTGGTTGGAAGGAGTAGCCAAGAGGGAGCCAGTACCGTATGTTCAGGTTTGGTCTAAGCTAGGGTTGGGCCGATATATGATTAAATCTAATATCATGATATTTGACAATGACGATATATCGTGAAGTGCAAGACTATACTTTATCTCAAATGTACAAATCAAAACGGTGCAGTTTTATCAGTTAGGCTGTATCAAAATGTTAAATCAAATCTAAATGAATTAACAAAGCCTTGTTTTCTCGCCATACAAAGATAATATATGGAGAATATGACAATAATATTGTAAATAAGCAAAGAAATGGCACAGTCTGGAATTATTAACAGAGTGAAGTGGTACCACAGCTAGATTGGAGATGTCCTGCTCCTGACCACAAAACATCTAGCCTGGTCCCAGATGTGCTGACGCCTTATTGTGTGCTGTATATAACTGACTGATATAGCATGACGAGAGTTGGCTGGAGAGCAAAAACTACATCTCAGATTTGGCTACTAAACATCACCGGACTGCAATAAGAAACCTCTCAACCCGAGCATCACATCCCAAGCTTGACGAAAACACCAATCTATGAACAGCATTGGCTGAACAGTAAACCATTCTCAGGAGATTTTCAGGAGATCGTTCCATGCTGGGGGATGGAGAGTCCAGTCCCTGTGGAGTTTATTTTCAGAGAGCAGATCGACGGTGGAGAGCAGCCGCCCCATCCAAGAGTTATTACAAAGCATGCTGGGAGAGAAAGGTATACCGTTTCCTGTCCATGGCCCCATCTCAATGTATCTTTCCTTGATTCTTTACATCCTATCTCCTCACTTCCTCTTCAAAACACATTGGTCTGAGGGGGGGGCCTTTTTCTTCCGATACTCCTAAGAAGGGCTATATCGATCAGAAACGTTACGATACTGCTGAGAAGGGTTAGGGTTATATCGATCAGAAACGTTACGATACTGCTGAGAAGGGTTAGGGTTATATCGATCAGAAACGTTACGATACTGTAAACGACATGAGTTTCAAATATGGAAATGTGAAGTGCACATTTGGACTCACGGGTGTGTGGTTTGCTTGTATGACATCAAAGCAATATTTATTATAATCCTCAACGTCTCATCTTTCAGAACACGTCGACTCCTCTCCATTTACAGCATCTCTCTCACTCAGACAACAACAAATGTGCAAACGTAGCCCAATTAGCAGGAGGGACGGGGCATCTTCTTGCTCAAGTTAACGGCTGTCAGTCAAAACCCATACAGAGCTGTGAAGCGGAGACCCAGAGCTCTGAAGTCAGGTATAGCATGTTACTGTACAGCCACTTCGTTCCAATTCAGGCGCTTATCAATGACAAAATCTGCCATTTTGAAGCCGTATACGGGATGACAGGGGCTGTGAGTGGATTGGGCAACGAGCTTGGTCCATCTGAGACCGCAGCAAATCAAATCCCAGAATGTGAATGGGATCAGATTACAGCTGAGAGGATGTAGGGAGGTAGAGTGCATTGAAAGGTTGTCCGACCGGTAATAGGAGTTACTGGATGCATCTTTGAGGTAATAGGAAGATTATGGCCACATTGATGTTTATTTAAAAAATAAAACTTGGAAAGCCTTTTATCATGTGGATATATTTTGAGACTGGTATAAAAAATAAAATAAAAAATTCTTAAGCAATCGTCTCACCTCTTAACCCGCTACTCTACTAAGAGGAAGAAGCAAAGTTAACCTCGCCTTCGCTCTCTCTTTCTGTTCACAATCTCCCCACCTATCCATCTAGATATACTAGCTAGCATTGAAGACATTTCAACAGCAAGGCTACCAATATCCACAGTAGCAGATTATATCCACTATTATCACTACATTATATTGATATCCACGACATCGGTGATACCCCAAATCCCCCAAAAACTAAATTATACTTTGTGATAGTCTGATAGTGATAGCTTGTGTCTGTTGTGAGGTGCTACCACAGTACTGAAATATAATAAGGCCTCGTCATTTCCTGTTAATAAAGACACTGGCCAGTGTTAGGGGACCGACCTGTAGACAGGCCACTCCTATCCCCACAGCTCCGATGATCAGCAGGTGGTCAGCCAGGAACTGCTCCAGCTTGGTGATGCAGCCACCCTGTGGGGCAAAGGTTACAGGTCATAGGTCAAATCACTTCACACACACACACACACACACACACGCATACATTATGAACACACAGACACACCTGATTGATGTAGTCAGTGTCTATCATATTTGGATCAATCCAATGCTTTTAAATCCTTGAGGGGGTGTGAACAAGGAGAATTGATATTGGGCTATGCTCTTCATTTACCATAGTATTTTTATCAACCCTACCCTCTCCAGCTTTTTCTATGTCTGTCTCCAAATTGCTGCGGCAATTGTGTGTGTGTGTAATACAGAGTTACACTGCAGAGAACAAACTACAGTAAGATAAAGGACTTGGGCAGTTTAAAGATATTTTAAGGTAATACACAACACAGAGGACTAAAGGTCAAGAGGGAATTAACGATGAATGGAAATAGTGTTTTTTCTGTAATAGGGAATGAATGATCAATGGGTCAGAGACATGGGAGGAATTTGTCTATACATTGAGCCTGAAATAGGATACTTGTTATTTGGCCAGTGGCCCAGTTGATTTGCAAGGAATTCTAATTGGTCAACCCCAGGCTAGGGTTGGGTTATAAACTACATCCTGCCCCTTTGTTCTGTGGAGAGAATCACTGAGGACAGGGGAGAATGAACATCTACCTCTCAGCATAACATCTATGATTTTTCCTCTTTGAATAAACCTATTTTTCTCCCCCTGATTTGCTTTGGGGTCTGTGTTATTGAAGAGTAACATCAACTGCTAACAGGCAGCCTGAGAGAAGTAGTGAGAACAGTGGGATTTATTAGGCCTCTCTCAGGAGGCTCCTTCTCTGACCACACACACACACACACACACACACACGCACACACACACACACACACACACACAGAGATGTGGGTAGAGGGGGCATTGAGGAGCCATGGCTGGATGGAGTGCACGTACATGTCCATGTGCAGTGACCTCCGTACATCCAGTGTCATACTGTTTTACCAAATAGCTTTGACCGAGTAGGTTGTTTCAAGCCATGTTGTGAGTCTCAGTTCTGAGGACATTTTCAGAAACATCTCAGCTTCCTAGACAAGTGAAAACACATTGACGAGCACATTTTCAACCCAAGTGTTTTCCGAGTGTGTTGGGAACTGTCAACCACAGCTGACTCCTTAAATGCACAGTAAATATTTCAGTTCCACCCATATAAACTTTGTTTAATTATAAAGAGATTTTATCAAAGTTTCACTCCTCTAAACTGGAGTGACATTGACAAGTGGAATGATGATAGCGGGAACCAAGGAGCGAGACGTGTGTGTGTGTGAGTGTGTGAAAGAGAGAAACAAGCACAGACTTCTCCTGCTTGTCACAGATAAAAGCAAAAGGAGCATCTCAAATATTGTATGAAATATTCTCCGAGCTCTTACGCTCTCAGCCCTTACTGATAAGAAAGCCTGTCAAGTAGAGAAAAGTTGTTGGCTAAAGTGACTTTCCAAACCAGAGTATTTGACTGTTTCAGTTTCATTGACAGAATAAGAAAGGAGACAGTTGAGCTCTGAGGGACATGTCATCTGTCTGTCCCCATTTCAGACATTAGAAATCATTTGATGCCCAATACAACCATCTGGTCCTGAAATATTGATCAATTGTTCCATGTCGAGATCCACTCATTTTTTTTGAAAGATTTATTTGAAGGAATATTTTTAGGATCCAACTTGAATTGTACTGATCCATTAAATATGAACAAATGGTTAGATGTGAAATCATGATGGACCGTTCCATTCCACTGACAGTGCTGGGCTCTGCTGTCATCGCTATGAAATAGAATGACAACATAACACATTTTAACTGTGGAAGAGTCCAGTTATGACATCCTAAAGTCTGCTGGAACCCATTTGGCACATATTTGCTGTTGAATGATGATTTTCCAATGGTCCCACCCACCTCAGTCTTGTAGATGTTGGAGGGGTGGTCTCTGCGGCCACAGAGGGTGGTGATGGTCTTACAGCAGCTGTCCGGGACCACCCTGCCCTCCGACACAGCCGAGGTCATGTACACACTATGCAGCCAATCAAATGAGTTGTTGCTGCCACAGCACTTGAACTGACCAACAGAAGAAGAAAAGTGGAATTGTGTTTATCATTAGCTCCACTTAGTTGATGTCTGAAAACCATCACATCTAATTCAAATCAATCAACAACATAATGAAGAGGCAGAAAAAACACATCACAAAAAACATTTGTAAACCAAGTAGTCATAACTACGTATTACAGACTGCATTGACATCTTGCATCATACTGTACCCATATAGTGGATGTGACCTCGCATATGAGTAACATTGAACCTCACATGCTTCAAGGTGAACAGGGATGATTGTGTGTGTGTGTGTGTGTGTGTGTGTCCTTCAGCAGTTTTATCAGTTGAGTGTAACAACTATGTACCATAACTAGTATCAACCAGCTTTACTACTGGTGCTCCTGTCCCTTCAAGAAAAACTAAGCAAAGGCTAATGGGAGATTGAGTCCCTACATCCTGCTGTAGTCTGTCCACGGCCAGGGTGATGGCCTCTTTCCCTGGCTGGGCGTAGTTCTCTGTCATGGTCTCATTCAGGTGCTGCTTCAGCTCCTCACTGAGCTAGGGGAGGGAGGGAAGGGGGAGAGAGGGAGAGGGAGAGAGAGAGAAAGAGAGAAAGAAAGAGAGAGAGAGAGAGAGAGAGAGAGAACACCTCAGTTAGAGTGGCAGAGGAGAGTGAAGTGGGGTTGCCTTGCTTGTGTGATCAGGGCTCAGGATTGAGATCAGGGCTCAGGGTTGAGATCAGGGCTCAGGATTGAGCTCTGTCTGGAGATCAGGGCTCAGGGTTGAGATCAGGGCTCAGGGTTGAGATCAGGGCTCAGTGTTGAGATCAGGGCTCAGGGTTGAGATCAGGGCTCAGTGTTGAGCTCTGTCTGGAGATCAGGGCTCAGGGTTGAGATCTGTCTGGAGATCAGGGCTCAGGGTTGAGGTCTGTCTGGAGATCAGGGCTCAGAGTTGAGGTCTGTCTGGAGATCAGGGCTCAGGGTTGTGCTCTGTCTGGAGATCAGGGCTCAGGGTTGAGCTCTGTCTGGAGATCAGGGCTCAGGGTTGAGCTCTGTCTGGAGATCAGGGCTCAGGGTTGAGCTCTGTCTGGAGATCAGGGCTCAGGGTTGAGATCTGTCTGGAGATCAGGGCTCAGGGTTGAGGTCTGTCTGGAGAACAGGGCTCAGGGTTTAGCTCTGTCTGGAGAACAGGGCTCAGGGTTGAGCTCTGTCTGGAGATCAGGGCTCAGAGTTGAGCTCTGTCTGGAGATCAGGGCTCAGGGTTGAGCTCTGTCTGGAGAACAGGGCTCAGGGTTGAGGTCTGTCTGGAGATCAGGGCTCAGGGTTGTGCTCTGTCTGGAGATCAGGGCTCAGGGTTGAGCTCTGTCTGGAGATCAGGGCTCCAGATACATGGTCTTTACACAGGTATCATACACACACCAGGTAAGCATGCACACACATGGCCACTCAAATGCAATGGAGATAGTCCCAGAACTGCACTCCAGACTCAATGAATAGATCAGTATTTAAAAAGAAAACAAATACAGGGGGGTACACAAGAGGATAAAAGATGAAGGTGGAGAAGTAGTCACTCACCCTCTGGTAATACACGTAGGCCAGGACTCCTGCCACCAGCTCTATGAGAAAGATCAATAACAGACAGCAGAAATACTGGAGAGAGAGAGACAGAGACAGAGACAGAGAGAGGCAGAGAGATCAGTCTTAACACAGTTCAGTTCAACACTTACAGGCAAAACTCTCTCTTGAATATAAGACAAAATGCAGCATTAACTGCATGTCTCTGTATAGAACAGTCTCACTTAACATCTTTACCAACACTCACTCTCAGACTCCTACCAAAAATCACTCAGTTATTGTGACAATGCAGATATAAAACATCCATCAAGTGTCTTTGTATTGTCACACACCCGCATTCCCAAAGCTGACAGAGAGAATGAAAAAAGACCAGAGGAATAGAGAGCAATATGACAGACTATGCAGAATGAGGAGAAATGGATTTTGGGGTGTGAGATGTCTGTCATATATCTCCTAGCAGAGAAAGAGAGGGGGGAATAGGGAGTGAACAGTGTAGAGGGGGGAATAGGGAGCGAACAGTGTAGAGGGGGAATAGGGGGGAATAGGGAGCGAACAGTGTAGAGGGGGAATAGGGAGCGAACAGTGTAGAGGGGGAATAGGGAGCAGTGAAGAGTGCGAACAGTGTAGAGGGGGAATAGGGAGCGGGGGGGAATAGGGAGCGAACAGTGTAGAGGGGGAATAGGGAGCAGTGTAGAAGAGAACAGTGTAGAGGGGGAATAGGGAGCGAACAGTGTAGAGGGGGAATAGGGAGCGAACAGTGTAGAGGGGGAATAGGGGGAATAGGGAGCGAAGAGTGTAGAGGGGGAATAGGGAGCGAAGAGTGTAGAGGGGGAATAGGGGGGAGCGAACAGTGTAGAGGGGGAATAGGGAGCGAACAGTGTAGAGGGGGAATAGGGAGCGAACAGTGTAGAGGGGGAATAGGGAGCGAACAGTGTAGAGGGGGGGATACATTTCATATTTGAGAGAGAGAGAGAGAGAGAGAGAGAGAGAGAGAGAGAGAGAGAGAGAAAGAGCAAGAGAGAGAGAGAGAGAGAGAAATAAAAGCGAGAGAGAGGTTTTGATTTCCGCCGCAGACAGCTAAATGTACTGAGAACTAAGAGAGACATAAAACACCACTATCTCATGAGGGAACAACAATGAACAGAACACCACAAACCCTGCAACACCTCCAAACCAGTCCTCAGTAAATAACCCTGCAACACCTCCAAACCAGTCCTCTGTAAAAAACCCTGCAACACCTCCAAACCAGTCCTCAGTAAAAAACCCTGCAACACCTCCAAACCAGTCCTCTGTAAATAACCCTGCAACACCTCCAAACCAGTCCTCAGTAAATAACCCTGCAACACCTCCAAACCAGTCCTCTGTAAAAAACCCTGCAACACCTCCAAACCAGTCCTCAGTAAAAAAACATGCAACACCTCCAAACCAGTCCTCTGTAAATAACCCTGCAACACCTCCAAACCAGTCCTAAGTAAATAACCCTGCAACACCTCCAAACCAGTCCTCAGTAAAAAAGTCCTCAGTAAAAAACTGCAACACCTCCAAACCAGTCCTCGGTAAATAACCCTGCAACACCTCCAAACCAGTCCTAAGTAAATAACCCTGCAACACCTCCAAACCAGTCCTCAGTAAAAAAAAACCCTGCAACACCTCCAAACCAGTCCTCAGTAAATAACCCTGCAACACCTCCAAACCAGTCCTCAGTAAAAACCCTGCAACACCTCCAAACCAGTCCTCAGTAAATAACCCTGCAACACCTCCAAACCAGTCCTCAGTAAATAACCCTGCAACACCTCCAAACCAGTCCTCAGTAAAAAACCCTGCAACACCTCCAAACCAGTCCTCTGTAAATAACCCTGCAACACCTCCAAACCAGTCCTCAGTAAATAACCCTGCAACACCTCTAAACTAATAGTAAAGAACCCTGCAACACCTCCAAACCAGTCCTCAGTAAATAACCCTGCAACACCTCCAAACCAGTCCTCAGTAAATAACCCTGCAACACCTCCAAACCAGTCCTCAGTAAATCAGTAAATGCAACCCTGCAACACCTCCAAACCAGTCCTCAGTCAAAAAACCTGCAACACCTCCAAACCAGTCCTCGGTAAATAACCTTGCAACACCTCCAAACCAGTCCTCAGTAAATAACCCTGCAAAACCTCCAAACCAGTCCTCAGTCCAAACCAAAAAAACTGCAACACCTCCAAACCAGTCCTTACCCTGCAAACCTCCAAACCAGTCCTCAGTAAAAAAAGACCTGCAACACCTCCAAACCAGTCCTCAGTAAATAACCCTGCAACACCTCCAAACCAGTCCTCAGTAAAAAAAAACTGCAACACCTCCTAACCAGTCCTCAGTAAAAAACCCTACAACACCTCCAAACTAGTACTCAGTAAAAAAAAACATAACACCTCCAGACTAATACATTCAGTACTTCGTTCAGTGGAGCAACAATAACACCCGGAAAACAACAGCAATATTGACAGAATCATAAAGCTTTGATCCAGGGATGAGCTACTGTATGATTATGTTGATATAGAGCTGAAATACAGGCTTCATGAGAGACAGACTACAGGTAAGACTTTCTTTGAGTCACTTCTGGACAATTAATAAGAATACTAATAACTCATTTAAACTACCTTTCAATAATGAGTTATATATGATGCACTGGAGGCATACATACATTTATATTCACTCATATGGATCATCAGCCATTATGAATGAATCAAGTGTTATAATGCATTGTACCACCAATGTCCATCCAACACATTCCTAAAAGGAGCTATGAGCTGTTATGGATTTTTTTCCAGCAATGCTTATAAAGTCTATGTTACGGGGTGATATAACTAAGGTGCTATAAATGAATCTACTGTGGATGTTTCATAGAAATCGTTGCCACAGAATGCAACATTAATAGAAAACACTTTGTTAAAACGAAACCGTCATTAGTATGCTACTGGAGAAGAGAGGACATCACACAGTCTCAGTGGCCTTATTAGCACCTTATTACCCAATTAGTCTGGAAGACATCAATATGTGTATTTTATCAATGAGAAATGGGGTTGGCTGGGGAATAGGTGGTTCCAACCAGCCATTATCTGCTGTGTAAAATCTTCTTCTGTATCATTGTGACGTAACACTGTTTGGATTTAACAGCAGAGTATGTAAATGGTGAGAATGTTTCACCCACACACACACACACAACCATACACACACAACCACACACACACACACACCCACACAAGCACACACAACCACACACACACAACCATACACACAAACACACAACCACACACAACCACAAATAACCACACACACACACACACACACACACAACCACACACAACCACACGTACACACACAACCACACACACACAAAGCAACAATGGACTAACAAGACGGGTAGTTGAGCTTTTTAGAGAGCTATACACACACGCACATTCATGCACATTCACACACACACTCCCACACGTACACACACACCAAGGCTAATTAGGCACACCTGTTGTAGAGGCGGGACACAAAGCATTTGGCGTGCAGCGTGGCGCTCAAGGCCATCACCGGGAGACAGATGCTCATTCCCAGCCTGGCACTGATGTGACGCGTGGAGGTGAGGAAAAACAAAGCTATGCCAAAACCATTGTTTATCACACACACACACAGACAAACACACACACAGATGCAGGGGAGCCTTCATTTAAGAGACCATAGTCTATAACAGAGTTAAAGCAGCCATTTTCTCTTTACCTTGCAGGCTACTGTCGTGTCTTTGGCATCATTAAAATGAAGACTATTAGTTTATCAAATAAATTCTCTGTAATTATTGATACACGATTAAACTAATCATGTAAATGTAATTAACTAGGAAGTCAGGGCACCAAGGAAAATCTTCAGATTACAAAGTTATAATTTTTCTAATATAACTTTTCAGATATTTTAATATCTGATCAATTAGTCTTCTAATTAATGAATTGTTCTTTACCTCACGTTAGCCTCATTCCAAACGCCGTAAGTTGTTGGCTATCTGCACGAACCCAGTCTTCACTATGAGTCATCCATACACCAATTGTCTTAATCATTTATTTACTAACTAAATAATCACAGAAATGCATAACAAACAAACAAAAATAGATATGGTTACAAGGAAATGATGGAGGATGTGCCCTAGTGGGCTAAACCGATATGACGGTTTGGTAGACAAAGGGACTGAGAAGGCCGGGAAAGACCAAACACACTACACAGTTGATAATTATAATGATTGAAATGCTAATCCTTTGCACACGAACGCTCAGTCATTCGGGAATAATTGCAATTAATATATATAATTATGCCCAGTGTGTCGTCATGATCTCTGTTGGAATCGTCCGTCTTTCTGTTGGAAAGTTCATCTGAACTTCTCTTTGCGTCCCTGGAGTCTTCGTGGTTAGAATGGATACTTCAGAGTTCCATTCAGAATTGTTCTTGTAGACTAGATGTTTTGGTGGTTGTCGGTCTTCGCATTCAATGGTACATAATTCCTAGCTACAGACTAGTAATTTGAATTGAAGAGTTGCTCTTATTCTGTCGGTACTGATAGTCTCAGAGTTTAACCACGTGGTATAGTTAAGAATTCTGCAACCATTACAACCTTAGCTTGTCCTGAGGTTTTTCTGGTCTCTACTCAAACCTTAGCTCTCTCAGCTGACCGAGGTAGGCATGGTCTAAAGAGGATTTCTCCAGGTGGGCGTTTTATTCAGAACTGTGGAAAAGCTGTCCCATGACGCCAGATCGATGTCTGTGCTCATGGGGGCGGGCCAATGACTTAGTGAAACTTTAAACAGAAATACATTTCTCTCACATTAAAGGTTAAAACTCACATTACAGCATTTCACAAATAGTTTCATCTTTACACATTCATTTTATACAATAATTGGATGCAAGCCTCAGAACGGAGGCTCCTGTATAAACAGAGTTATGGTAATGTGGCTGTATTGTCTTTCCTGAGGTCACAATCATAAAACAAAATGGACCGAGTCATAGATGGATTCTCCACCGACCGTTTCCACATTCTCCAAAACATGGATATTGTTCAGTTCTCAAGTTCTGTGATGTAGAAGAAGTTAATTTGTTCTACTGTGAAACTCTCTCTCTCTATACTGCCTGGCCATGAGGAGAGTCTCCTCTAGGAATTTACGACCTGAGATAACAGAACCTGGGTGTAAGAGGGAGAGAGGGGGAAGGCACTCGCTATACCCAAAGAGGGCCACGTCATGACACTACACACACACGTGCACCCGCATAGCCACACGCACAAGCACACACACATCATCAACAAACACAGTGTGTGTGTGGTAATGCCAGAATATTGGTTATGGCAGATGGAGGAAGGTGGGAGTTGTATTATTACACACCAGACTAAAGCTAATTCCTAACAGCCATTGTTGATTGGCAATAACATTGAATTATATTGTATTCTACACAAACACACACACAGACACACAAACACACACACACACACATCTCTCTTTCATACAACCCCACAGCCATAGTGATCTGATGAACACCAACTCTTCACTCCAGCCTCTTGTTTAAACACACACTCACACTAACCCCACAACCAAAACACACCTTTCATCAGTGTTGGTAAAAGTACTCAATTCTCATACTTGAGTAAAAGTAATGATAGCTTAATAGAAAATGACTCAAGTAAAAGTGAAAGTCACCCAGTAAAATACTACTTGAGTAAAAGTCTAAAGTATTTAGTTTTAAACATGCTTAAGTATCAAAAGTAAAAGTATAAATCATTTAAAATTCCTTATATTAAGCAAACCAGGCAGAAAACCAGACGGCACCATTTTCTAGTTTTTTTTAAATTTACGAATAGCCAGGGGCACACTCCAGCACTCAGACACAATTTACAAATGAAGCATGTGTGTTTAGTGAGTCCCCCAGATTAGAGGCAGTAGGATGACCAGGGATGATCTCTTGATACATGTGTGAATTGGACCGTTTTCCTGTCCTGCTAAGCATTTAAAAGTACTTTTGGATGTCAGGGAAAATGTAAGGAGTAAAAAGTACATTATTTTATTTTGGAATGTAGTGGAGT
This sequence comes from Oncorhynchus tshawytscha, assembly GCF_018296145.1. Classification (NCBI taxonomy): domain Eukaryota; kingdom Metazoa; phylum Chordata; class Actinopteri; order Salmoniformes; family Salmonidae; genus Oncorhynchus; species Oncorhynchus tshawytscha. The sequence goes on from NW_024609506.1 coordinate 48,347, forward strand.
AAAAGTAAAAGTTGTCAAATATAAATAGTACAGTACAGATACCCCAAAAAACTACTTAAGTAGTACTTTAAAGTATTTTTCCTTAAGTACTTTATAACACTGCCCTCCACCACCCAAAGTCCCCTCTCCCCCCTCCATCAGTTCCTCTCCTGCCTGGCCTGTCTCTTTAAAACAATGAGGACAGTATATTGTCAGCTCATTTGTCAGCTCCCAGCGTACACACACACACACACACACACACACACACACACACACACACACACACATGCTCGCGAGCACACGCACAAGAGAAAGACACAAGTGGAGTTGTGAGAGCAGGGGTGCAGGGAAGGAGCGTCATGTACAGGGACGTTTCAAAGGAAACCGGTATCTGGGGTAAAGGAAAGTATACAATGTACCCAAAAGTGATGAGTGCAACCAAGGTGAGTTTGAATTGGAACAAGCTAAACGGATGTTCTAATGAACATTCCCTTAAGGAGAACAGAGTGCAGATAGCTCCATTCTCCTTGTTTCATTGTGTGCTCTCATTTCACCTACAGTATATAACCAGCCCCTTTCTTATGCAAACACCAACACTGCCATTAAAGAGATATCGCACACAAACTACAGCATTGGTTAGTATCTTACCCTGAAAGTTATCTATGAGCCATACACTACTTTCAATATAATGCATCTAACTAATGCTGTAATATGTGAAAACTATCCCTTTAATCAACATAAACATTTCGAAGACCCAGGGGCCTTCCAGACATCCAGAAAGCCTGGGGCCTAGAGTAGTCACCCTGCCCAGGGAGGGCTCCCTCACCGTGGACAGGCAGCTCCTCTGCTCCCTGATGACGGCGCAGCAGCCCAGGAAGCCCGTGACCATGACCAGGGCCCCGGCCAGGATGAGGATGTAGGCGGACACGGCGAAGGTGCTGGAGGCCAGCAGGCTCAGGTAATCACTCTTGTCTATCAGGGTCCAGATGCCCACGCCCATCACCGCCGCTCCACCAACCTGAGGAGAGAGACAGGTTGATGTCATGTGTTCCCATATGTTTGTTTTGGCTTTACATGTTTCATGCCAATCTAATTGAATTCAATTGAATTGAGGAAGAGGGAGAGAGAGAGAGAGAGTAGGAACAGTGACAGGAGGGGTGTGAGGGGGAGAGTGTTGGCTGTCAACAAGTGAGTCAGAGAGGGAAAGGGGATACAAAGACCAAGAGAGGGAGAAAGAGAGACAGAAAAACAAAGAGGGAGAAAGAGAGACAGAAAAACAAAGAGGAGGATGACAGAGAGAGAGAGAGAGAGAGAGAGAGAGAGACAGAGAGAGAATGCAGTGTCAATAAAGTGAGTCAGAGAGGAAGGGGATATGCACAAAAACAGTGAGAGAAAAAGAAAGGAAGAGAAAAAGAGAGAAAAAGGAAGCAAAAAAGAGAGAGAACAGAAGAGAAAAAGAGAGAAAAAGAGAGAGAAAGGAAGAGAAAAAGAGAGAAAGGAATAGAAAAAGAGAGAAAAAGAGAGAGAAAGGAATAGAAAAGGAGAGAGAGAAAGGAATAGAAAGAGAGAGAAAGGAAGCAAAAGAGAGAGAAAGGAAGAGAAAAAGAGAGAAAAAGGAAGAAAAAAAGAGAGAAAGGAAGAGAAAAAAGAGAAAAAGAGAGAAAGAAAGAAAGAAAAAGAGAGAAAGGAGAGAAAAAAAGAGAGAAAGGAAGAGAAAAGAGAGAGAGAAAGGAAGAGAAAAAGAGAGAGAGAAAGGAAGAGAAAAAAAAGAGAAAGAAAGAAAAAAAGAGAAAAAAGAAAAAGAGAGAGAAAGGAAGAGAAAAAGAGAGAAGAAAGGAAGAGAAAAAGAAGAGAGAAAGGAAGAGAAAAAGAGAGAGAAAGGAAGAGAAAAAAGAGAGAAAAAGGAAGAGAAAAAGAAAAAGAGAGAAAGGAAGAGAAAAAGAGAGAGAAAGGAAGAGAAAAAGAGAGAGAAAGAAGAGAAAAAGAAAAGGAAGAGAAAAAAAGAGAGAGAAAGGAAGAGAAAAAAGAGAGAGAAAGGAAAGAAAAAGAGAGAGAAAGAGAGAGAAAAAGGAGAGAAAAAGAGAGAGAAAGGAAAGAAAAAGAAAAAGAGAGAGAAAGGAAGAGAAAAAGAGAGAGAGAAAGGAAGAGAAAAAGAGAGAGAAAGGAAGAAAAAGAGAGAGAGAAAAAGAGAAAAAAGAGAAAGGAGAGAAAAAAGAGAGAGAAAGAAAAAGAAAAAAGAGAGAGAAAGAAGAGAAAAGAGAGAGAGAAAGGAAGAGAAAAAGAGAGAGAAAGGAAGAGAAAAAGAGAGAGAGAAAGGAAGAGAAAAAAGAGAGAGAGAAAAAAGAGAAAGAAAAAAGAGAGAGAAAGAAGAAGAGAAAAAGAGAGAGAGAAAGGAAGAGAAAAAAGAGAAAGAGAGAAAGGAAGAGAAGAAAGAGAAGAGAAAAAAAGGAAGAGAAGAAAAAGAGAGAGAAAGGAAGAGAAAAAAAAGAGAGAAAGAGAGAGAGAAAAAGAGAAAAAGAGAGAGAAAGGAAGAGAAAAAGAGAGAGAGAAAGGAAGAGAAAAGAGAGAGAGAAAGGAAGAGAAAAAGAGAGAGAAAGGAAGAGAAAAAAAGAGAGAGAAAGGAAGAGAAAAAGAGAGAGAGAAAGGAAGAGAAAAAAAGAGAGAGAGAAAGGAAGAGAAAAAGAGAGAGAGAAAGGAAGAGAAAAAGAGAGAGAGAAAGGAAGAGAAAAAGAGAGAGAGAAAGGAAGAGAAAAAGAGAGAGAAGAAAGGAAGAGAAAAAGAGAGAGAGAAAGGAAGAGAAAAAGAGAGAGAGAAAGGAAGAGAAAAAAGAGAGAGAAAGGAAGAGAAAAAGAGAGAGAGAAAAAAAAGAGAAGAGAAAAAAAAAGAGAGAGAAAGAAGAGAGAAAAAGAGAAAAAAGGAAGAGAAAAAGAGAGAAGAAGAGAAAAAAGAGAGAAAGAAGAGAAAGGAAGAAAGAAGAGAAAGGAAGAGAAAAAGAGAGAGAGAAAGGAAGAGAAAAAGAGAGAGAGAAAGGAAGAGAAAAAAGAGAGAGAAGAAAAAAGAGAAAAAGGAAGAGAAAAAGAGAAGAGAAAAAGAGAGAGAAAGGAAGAGAAAAAGAGAGAGAGAAAGGAAGAGAAAAGAGAGAGAGAAAGGAAGAGAAAAAGAGAGAGAGAAAGGAAGAGAAAGAGAGAGAGAGAAAAAGAAAAAGAGAGAGAGAAAGGAAGAGAAAAAGAGAGAGAGAAAGGAAGAGAAAAAGAGAGAGAGAAAGGAAAGAAAAAGAAGAGAGAAAGAAAAAGAGAGAGAAAGGAAGAGAAGAAAAAGAAAAGAGAGAGAGAAAGAAAAGAAGAGAAAAAGAGAGAGAGAAAGGAAGAGAAAAAGAGAGAGAGAAAGGAAGAGAAAAGAGAGAGAGAAAGGAAGAGAAAAAAGAGAGAAAGAGAGAAAAAGGAAGAGAAAAAGAGAGAGAGAAAGAAAGGAAGAGAAAAAGAGAGAGAGAAAGAGAGAAAAAGAGAGAGAGAAAGGAAGAGAAAAAGAGAGAGAAAGGAAGAGAAAAAAAGAGAGAGAAAGGAAGAGAAAAGAGAGAGAGAAAGGAAGAGAAAAAAAAAGAAGAGAAAAGAGAAAAAGAGAGAGAAAGGAAGAGAAAAAAGAGAGAGAGAAAGAAGAGAAAAAAGAGAGAGAAAGGAAGAGAAAAAGAGAGAGAAAGGAAGAGAAAAAAGAGAGAAAGGAAGAGAAAAAGAGAGAGAAAGGAAGAGAAAAAGAGAGAGAGAAAGGAAGAGAAAAAGAGAGAGAAAGGAAGAGAAAGAAAAAGGAAGAGAAAAAAGAGAGAAAAGAAGAGAGAAAGGAAGAGAAAAAAGAGAGAGAAAGGAAGAGAAAAAGAGAGAGAAAGGAAGAGAAAAAAGAGAGAGAAAGGAAGAGAGAAAGGAAAAAGAGAGAGAAAGGAAGAGAAAAAGAGAGAGAAAGGAAGAGAAAAAAAGAGAGAAAGAAGAGAAAAAGAGAGAGAAAGGAAGAGAAAAAGAGAGAGAAAGGAAGAGAAAAAAAAAGAAGAGAAAAAGGAAGAGAAAAAAGAAAAAGAGAGAGAAAGGAAGAGAAAAAGAGAGAGAGAAAAAGAAAAGAGAAAAAAGAGAGAAAGGAAGAGAAAAAGAGAAAAAGAGAGAGAAAGGAAGAGAAAAAAAAGAGAAAGAAGAGAAAAAGAGAGAGAGAAAGGAAGAGAAAAAAGAGAGAGAAAGGAAGAGAAAAAGAGAGAGAAAGGAAGAGAGAGAAAAGGAAGAGAAAAAAAGAAGGAAGAGAAAAAAGAGAGAAAGGAAGAGAAAAAGAGAGAGAAAGGAAGAGAAAAAGAGAGAGAGAAAGGAAGAGAAAAAGAGAAAAGAAGAGAAAAAGAGAGAGAAAGGAAGAGAAAAAGAGAAAGAGAAAAGAGAAAAGAGAAAAAGAGAGAGAAAGGAAGAGAAAAAGAGAGAGAAAGGAAAGGAAGAGAAAAAGAGAAAAAGAGAGAGAAAGGAAGAGAAAAAAGAGAGAAGAAAGAAAAAGAGAGAAAAGGAAGAGAGAAAAGAGAAAAAGAGAGAGAGAAAAGAGAAGAGAGAAAGGAAGAGAAAAAGAGAGAGAAAGGAAGAGAAAAAAGAGAGAGAAAGGAAAGAGAGAAAAGAAGAGAAAAGAGAAAGGAAGAGAAAAAAAGAGAGAAAGAGAAGGAAGAGAGAAAAAAGAGAGAGAAAGGAAGAGAAAAAGAGAGAGAGAGAGAAAAGAGAAAGAAGAGAGAAAGGAAGAGAGAGAGAGAAAGGAAGAGAAAAAAAGAGAGAAAGGAAGAGAAAAAGAGAGAGAGAAAGGAAGAGAAAAAAAAGAGAGAAGAGAAAGGAAGAGAAAGGAAAAAAGAGAGAGAAAGGAAGAGAAAAAAAAAGAGAGAGAGAAAAGAGAAGAAAGGAAGAGAAAAAGAGAGAGAAAGGAAGAGAAAAAAAAGAGAGAGAGAAAAAGGAAGAGAAGAAAAAGAGAGAGAGAAAGAAGAGAAAAAGAGAGAGAAAGGAAGAGAAAAAGAGAGAGAGAAAGGAAGAGAAAAAAGAGAGAGAAAGGAAGAGAAAAAGAGAGAGAAAGGAAGAGAAAAAGAGAGAGAAAGGAAGAGAAAAAAAGAGAGAGAAAGGAAGAGAAAAAGAGAGAGAAAGGAAGAGAAAAAGAGAGAGAGAAAGGAAGAGAAAAAGAGAGAGAGAAAGGAAGAGAAAAAGAGAGAGAGAAAGGAAGAGAAAAAGAGAGAGAGAGAAAGGAAGAGAAAAAGAGAGAGAGAAAGGAAGAGAAAAAAGAGAGAGAAAGGAAGAGAAAAAAAGAAGAAAGAAGAGAGAAAGGAAGAGAAAAAAAAGAGAGAGAGAAAGGAAGAGAAAAAGAGAGAGAGAAAGGAAGAGAAAAAGAGAGAGAGAAAGGAAGAGAAAAGAGAGAGAGAAAGGAAGAGAAAAAGAGAGAGAGAAAGGAAGAGAAAAAGAGAGAGAGAAAGGAAGAAAAAAGAGAGAGAAGAGAAAGAGAGAGAAAAAAAGAGAGAGAAAGGAAGAGAAAAAGAGAGAGAAAGAAGAGAAGAGAGAAAGGAAGAGAAAAAGAAGAGAAAGAAGAAAAAGAGAGAGAGAAAGGAAGAGAAAAAAGAGAGAGAAAGGAAGAGAAAAAGAGAGAGAGAAGGAAGAGAAAAAGAGAGAGAGAAAGGAAGAGAAAAAAGAGAGAGAGAAAGGAAGAGAAAAAGAGAGAGAGAAAGGAAGAGAAAAGAGAGAGAGAAAGGAATAGAAAGAGAGAAAGGAAGAGAAAAGAGAGAGAGAAAGGAATAGAAAGAGAGAAAGGAAGAGAAAAAGAGAGAGAGAAAGGAAGAGAAAAAGAGAGAGAGAAAGGAAGAGAGAGAGAGAAAGGAAGAGAGCAGAGAGAGAGAAAGGAAGGAAGAGAAAAATAGAGAGAGAAAGGTAGAGAGCAGAGTGACAAAAAATGAGAGAGAGAGCCAAACAGAGCCAGAGTGGAGTGATTTGTTTCCATAAACAATGGTGGCCACATCAGAGGGGTGACGTGGCGATGCCATTATTCTGTTTTCCCCATCTCTGTCATCTATGACACACCCGGACGTGCAGGAAATCCCAGGGAGAGTTGCTCCTATTCAGCCTTCCATCCCTTTCCTCCTCCTTTACACGCCAAGCCCCTACTCCCAAACAACAAGCACTGCTGCTACAGATGTAGGATCTTAATGTGATCCCCCTGTTGCAGAACTTCCCTGCAATGCAGGAAATGTCAAACATGAAGCGTATTTTAGGTTTAAAAAGGCTTCTGATGTTTGTCATTTCCAATGGAAAATGTATCAACCCCTATAAAAATGTCCATTAATTATAATTTGCATAACAACTCACATGTCCTGTTGCTGCAGGATTATTGGATTATTTTCCTTCTGTAGCAAACTGGCTCAAATTCAGATCTGACATCTGTAGTGCTAAAACACCATGCCATGGGAAAACGTGATAGTTTAAAGGAATGGGCAACTCTGGAGTATTAGTAGGTAGTATCTTTGGGTGCAGAGTTACAATATAGAGAAACAGGGAGGCTGGGGCTGTGGCCGTTGGGGAAAGTGGGAGGCATTACTGTTACGCAATGTGGGGTTTGAAGGGAAGTCATTAGGTTAGTGTGAAATGTAAAGCGAGAGATATAAAAGAGAACCTGTTTGAATCTGATCCCTTACTCTGTAGACAGAGAACAACTGTTTTCAGGCCCAGCAGAACATAGCTTTAATAGTTAACTGTGTTATGAAACATTAAACGTACACCAGCTGCCAGGGACCAGGTTTGATCCACAGCCCATCGGTTCAACTCCGACAGGCCATAAATATTAGAGTACACTGGGCCAAGTCCATTTCTTTGCGCTCCTAAATGTAATCTCCCACTCCATTTCTCTGTCATGTTTTCTCTCTCCCTCTGTGTCTCTCGTTCCTCACTCTGTAACTCTCTCCCTCTCGTTCCTCACTGTAACTCTCTCCCTCTGTGCCTCTCGTTCCTCACTCTGTAACTCTCTCCCTCTCGTTCCTCACTGTAACTCTCTCCCTCCCTCTCTGTGTTCCTCACTCTGTAACTCTCTCCCTCCTCTCGTTCCTCACTCTGTAAACTCTCTCCCTCTCGTTCCTCACCTGTAACTCTCTCTCTCTCTCACCGTAACTCTCTCCCTCTTCCTCACTCTGTAACTCTCTCCCTCTCGTTCCTCACCGTAACTCTCTCCCTCCGTGTCTCTTTTTCCTCACTCTGTAACTCTCTCCCTCTCGTTCCTCACCGTAACTCTCTCCCTCTCCCTCTCGTTCCTCACTGTAACTCTCTCCCTCTCGTTCCTCACCGTAACTCTCTCCCCTCTCGTTCCTCACCGTAACTCTCTCCCTCTGTGTCTCTTTTTCCTCACTCTGTAACTCTCTCCCTCTCGTTCCTCACTCTGTAACTCTCTCCCCCTCTCGTTCCTCACCTGTAACTCTCTCCCTCTCGTTCCTCACCGTAACTCTCTCCCTCTCGTTCCTCACTCTGTAACTCTCTCCTCTCGTTCCTCACTGTAACTCTCTCCCTCTGTCTCTTTTTCCTCACTCTGTAACTCTCTCCCTCTCGTTCCTCACCTGTAACTCTCTCCTCTCGTTCCTCACCGTAACTCTCTCCCTCTGTTCCTCACTCTGTAACTCTCTCCCTCTCGTTCCTCACTCTGTAACTCTCTCCCTCTCTCCCTCTCCCTCTCGTTCCTCACTCTGTAACTCTCTCCCTCCTCTCGTAACTCTCTCCCTTCCTCACCTGTAACTCTCTCTCCCTCTCGTTCCTCACTCTGTAACTCTCTCCTCTCCCTCTCGTTCCTCACCTGTAACTCTCGTTCCTCACCTGTAACTCGTCTCCCTCTCTCTGTAACTCTCTCCCTCTCGTTCCTCACCGTAACTCTCTCCCTCTCGTTCCTCACTCTGTAACTCTCTCCCTCTCGTTCCTCACTCTGTAACTCTCTCCTCTCGTTCCTCACTCTGTAACTCTCTCCCTCTCGTTCCTCACTCTGTAACTCTCTCCCTCTCGTTCCTCACTCTGTAACTCTCTCCCTCTCGTTCCTCACCGTAACTCTCTCCCCCTCGTTCCTCACTCTGTAACTCTCTCCCTCCGTTCCTCACTCTGTAAACTCCCTCTCCCTCACTCGTAACTCTCTCCCTCTCCTCACTCTGTAACTCTCTCCCTCTCGTTCCTCACCGTAACTCTCCCTCCTCTCGTTCACTCACTCACTGTAACTCTCTCCCTCTGTGTTCCTCACCGTAACTCTCTCCCTCTCGTCTCCTCACCTGTAACTCCCTCTCCCTCTCGTTCCTCACTCTGTAACTCTCTCCCTCTCGTTCCTCACTCTGTAACTCTCTCCCTCCTCTCGTTCCTTTTTCCTCACTCTGTAACTCTCTCCCTCTCGTTCCTCACCTCCCTCTCGTTCCTCACCTGTAACTCTCTCCCTCCCTCTCGTTCCTCACTCTGTCTCTTTTTCCTCTCTCCCTCTCGTTCCTCACCTGTAACTCTCTCCCTCTCGTTCCTCACCGTAACTCTCCTCTCCCTCTCGTTCCGTTCCTCACTCTGTAACTCTCTCCCTCTGTGTCCTCACCTGTAACTCTCTCCCTCTCGTTCCTCACTGTAACTCTCTCCCTCTCGTTCCTCACTCTGTAACTCTCTCCCTCTCGTTCCTCACCGTAACTCTCTCCCTCTGTGTCTCTTTTTCCTCACTCTGTAACTCTCTCCCTCTCGTTCCTCGTAACTCTCTCCCTCTGTTCCTCACTCTGTAACTCTCTCCCTCTCGTTCCTCACTCTGTAACTCTCTCCCTCTCGTCCTCCTCACTCTGTAACTCTCTCCTCCCTCTCGTTCCTCACCGTAACTCTCTCTCCTCTCGTTCTCACCGTAACTCTCTCCCTCTCGTTCCTCACCGTAACTCTCCCTCCTCTCGTTCCTCACCTGTAACTCTCTCCCTCTCCTCCTCACCGTCTCTCGTTCCTGTAACTCTCCCTCCCTCTCGTTCCTCACTCTGTAACTCTCTCCCTCTCGTTCCTCACCTGTAACTCTCTCCCCCTCTCGTAACTCTCTCCCTTCCTCACTCTGTAACTCTCTCCCTCTCGTTCCTCACTCTGTAACTCTCTCCCTCTCGTTCCTCACTCTGTAACTCTCTCCCCTCTCGTTCCTCACTCTGTAACTCTCTCCCCTCTCGTTCCTCACCGTAACTCCTCCCTCTCGTTCCTCACTCTGTAACTCTCTCCCTCTCGTTCCTCACCGTAACCGTAACTCTCTCCCTCTCGTTCCTCACTCTGTAACTCTCTCCCTCTCGTTCCTCACTCTGTTCCTCACTCTCTCTCCCTCTCGTTCCTCACCTGTAACTCTCTCCCTCTCTCTCCTCTCACCGTTCCCCTCACCATAACTCTCCCTCTCGTTCCTCACCGTAACTCTCCCTCTCTCACTCTGTCGTTCCTCACTCACCTGTAACTCTCTCCCTCTCGTTCCTCACCGTAACTCTCTCCCTCTCGTTCCTGTCTCTCCCTTTTCCTCACTCTGTAACTCTCTCCCTCTCGTTCCTCACCTGTAACTCTCTCCTCTCCTCTCGTTCCTCACTCTGTAACTCTCTCCCTCTCGTTCCTCACTCTGTAACTCTCTCCCTCTCTGTTCCTCCTCTCGTAACTCTCTCCCTCTCGTTCCTCACCTGTAACTCTCTCCCCCTCTCGTTCCTCACTCTGTAACTCTCTCCCTCTCGTTCCTCACTCTGTAACTCTCTCCCTCTCGTTCCTCACTCTGTAACTCTCTCCCTCTCGTTCCTCACCATCGTTCCTCACCGTAACTCTCTCCCTCTCGTTCCTCACTCTGTAACTCTCTCCCTCTCTCGTTCCTCACTCTGTAACTCTCTCTCCTCTCGTTCCTCACCGTAACTCTGTAACTCTCTCCCTCTCCTTCCTCACTCTGTAACTCTCTCCCTCTCGTTCCTCCTCACTCTGTAACTCTCTCCCTCTCGTTCCTCACCATAACTCTCTCCCTCTCGTCTCTTTTTTCCTCACCTGTAACTCTCTCCCTCTCGTTCCTCACCGTAACTCTCTCCCTCTCTCCTCCCTCTCCCTCTCGTTCCTCACCGTCTCTCCCTCTCGTTCCTCACTCTGTAACTCTCTCCCTCTCGTTCCTCACTCTGTCAACTCTCTCCCTCTCTCCCTCTCGTTCCTCACCGTAACTCTCTCCCTCTCGTTCCTCACCGTAACTCTCTCTCTCTCCCTCTCTGTAACTCTCTCCCTCTCGTTCCTCACTCTGTAACTCTCTCCCTCTGTCTCTTTTTCCTCACTCTGTAACTCTCTCCCTCTCGTTCCTCACCATAACTCTCTCCCTCTCGTTCCTCCTCTGTAACTCTCCCTCTCGTTCCTCACTCTGTAACTCTCTCACCCTCCCTCTCGTTCCTCACTGTAACTCTCTCCCTCTCGTTCCTCACTCTGTAACTCTCTCCCTCTCGTTCCTCACCGTAACTCTCTCTCCCTCTCGTTCCTCACTCTGTAACTCTCTCCCTCTCGTTCCTCACCGTAACTCTCTCCCTCTCGTTCCTCACTCTGTAACTCTCTCCCTCTCGTTCCTCACGTAACTCTCCCTCTCGTAACTCTCTCCCTCTCGTTCCTCACCGTAACTCTCCCTCTCCCTCTCGTTCCTCACCGTAACTCTCTCCCTCTCGTTCCTCACCGTAACTTTCTCCCTCTCGTTCCTCACCGTAACTCCTCTCTCTGACTTTCTCTGATTCTCTCTCTTGGCTAAGAAAGAGCAACACAAGAAGTCACACAAGAAGTCTAACTTTGATGTAAAAAACTGTCAAATATCATTCTTCCCTGTGCATGCCTTCGTGAACGTTAACCCAATTCACTCTCTCCCTGAGTCCCTTCTTAAATAAATCAACTATGATCCTGTCACTGGAAGAAAACTATTGTTTCTGTGTACTAGAGGTTTAATACAGCCTGATCCCAGATCTGTTTTGTGCTGTAAAGCCAACTCACTTAGTCTTTCCCAACACAAAAAGATCTTACCAGGCCAGTTTTTCAGGCCATCTTACCAGGCTAGATTGCTACTCACCCAGAAGAGAAAGTTGAAGACTATCAGGAGGGCTTGCTAATTTGCTATAGCCTGATCCCAGATCTGTTTGTCATGTATAGCAAACTCCTATGACCAACTCCCATGGTTGTTGGCTACTGCAGCACAAACAGATCCAGGGTAGCTTGCTTGTGCTACTCACCCAGAAGAGGACATTAAAGACGAAGAGGAGGTACTTGAGGCAGACGGTCATCCAGTCACCCTGGTCGTCTTTGTACACGGCCGTCATCTCCCCTCCACAGCTCTGGACAGGGTACAAAACAGGGTACAAAACAGGGTACAAAACAGGGTACAAAACAGGGTACAAAACTTCAACTGGCAGTTCTGAATCTGAAGTACTTGACTGTTATCATTACAGTCAGCAGGGTTGAAAACAGGGTAGAAAACCCCAAGCAGCAGTTCTCACAGACTTTCTGTTCTCACAAGATTCTCCAAAGTTTGAAGAATATTCTAAGAACAGGGTACAAAAAAATCAGGCCAGGAGTTCTAAGTACTTGACAGTTCACATAGCATTTCAAGTGGCTGAAAAACGGTCTAACAACATAGAAAATGCAAACCAGTTATTCTAATGCAAATTAAGACATAAAATGTGGGGACATTTTGAGGGAAATAACACATCACACAAGGTATGACATGAGCAGAAACAATGACCCAAATCACAGTCAGTCAAACTGTTGTTGGTTACTTCCTCCCTTCTGCACGATAACTAACAACTGTAGCCTTGTAGCACACCAGACAAGGGACATTGACTATCCTCACACTCTGTGAACACCCTGTGAAGAGGCGTTGGGTGTTATAACAAAAGCCAAAACAAAGGTATTTGTGGAGACATGCACACGCACACACACACACACACACACACACACACACACACACACACACACACACACACACATACACACACACACACACACACACACACACACACACACACATTCCAATTAAATAGAGGGAGAAAGATGCTGCCAAGCCTCTGAAGGACTTTGATCGATGCTGACAATATCAGCCATCTGAAAGGACTTTGATCAGACCTGTCAATCATAGGACTGAGCTACTAACATGACAATATCACTGGACAGCATCACTGAACAGCGTAATCTAATATGACATGGCTATCCACTTCTTCATTTCTCAGACCTGTCAATCATAGGACTGAGCTACTAACAAGAGTCAACTATTCCCGTAAGACTGTCTTTATAGACTAGTTGTGCCATTTTCATCAACTAATGTCATGAAGGTTTATGTCCAAAGCATTGCATAGAATGGTTCTAGTCACTGCCAGACACTGTGTAAGAGTCAGTACTTCTAGATGCTGCTGACCACACACTGTGTAAGAGTCAGTACTTCTAGATGCTGCTGACCACACACTGTGTAAGAGTCAGTACTTCTAGATGCTGCTGACCACACACTGTGTAAGAGTCAGTACTTCTAGATGCTGCTGACCACACACTGTGTAAGAGTCAGTACTTCTAGATGCTGCTGACCACACACTGTGTAAGAGTCAGTACTTCTAGATGCTGCTGACCACACACTGTGTAAGAGTCAGTACTTCTAGATGCTGCTGACCACACACTGTGTAAGAGTCTACTTCTAGATGCTGCTGACCACACACTGTGTAAGAGTCAGTACTTCTAGATGCTGCTGACCACACACTGTGTAAGAGTCAGTACTTCTAGATGCTGCTGACCACACACTGTGTAAGAGTCAGTACTTCTAGATGCTGCTGACCACACACTGTGTAAGAGTCAGTACTTCTAGATGCTGCTGACCACACACTGTGTAAGAGTCAGTACTTCTAGATGCTGCTGACCACACACTGTGTAAGAGTCAGTACTTCTAGATGCTGCTGACCACACACTGTGTAAGAGTCAGTACTTCTAGATGCTGCTGACCACACACTGTAAGAGTAACTTCTAGATGCTGCTCAGTAACTTCTAGATGCTGCTGACCACACACTGTAAGAGTAAGAGTCAGTCACTTCTAGATGCTGCTGACCACACACTGTGTAAGAGTCAGTACTTCTAGATGCTGCTGACCACACACTGTGTAAGAGTCAGTACTTCTAGATGCTGCTGACCACACACTGTGTAAGAGTCAGTACTTCTAGATGCTGCTGACCACACACTGTGTAAGAGTCAGTACTTCTAGATGCTGCTGACCACACACTGTGTAAGAGTCAGTACTTCTAGATGCTGCTGACCACACACTGTGTAAGAGTCAGTACTTCTAGATGCTGCTGACCACACACTGTGTAAGAGTCAGTACTTCTAGATGCTGCTGACCACACACTGTGTAAGAGTGTACTTCTAGATGCTGCTGACCACACACTGTGTAAGAGTCAGTAGATGCTGCTGAGTAAGAGTCAGTACTTCTAGATGCTGCTGACCACACACTGTGTAAGAGTGTACTTCTAAGAGTAAGAGTCAGTACTTCTAGATGCTGCTGACCACACACTGTGTAAGAGTCAGTACTTCTAGATGCTGCTGACCACACACTGTGTAAGAGTCAGTACTTCTAGATGCTGCTGACCACACACTGTGTAAGAGTCAGTACTTCTAGATGCTGCTGACCACACACTGTGTAAGAGTCAGTACTTCTAGATGCTGCTGACCACACACTGTGTAAGAGTCAGTACTTCTAGATGCTGCTGACCACACACTGTGTAAGAGTCAGTACTTCTAGATGCTGCTGACCACACACTGTGTAAGAGTCAGTACTTCTAGATGCTGCTGACCACACACTGTGTAAGAGTCAGTACTTCTAGATGCTGCTGACCACACACTGTGTAAGAGTCAGTACTTCTAGATGCTGCTGACCACACACTGTGTAAGAGTCAGTACTTCTAGATGCTGCTGACCACACACATGCTGCTGACCACACACTGTGTAAGAGTCAGTACTTCTAGATGCTGCTGACCACACACTGTGTAAGAGTCAGTAAGATGCTGCTGACCACACACTGTGTAAGAGTCAGTACTTCTAGATGCTGCTGACCACACACTGTGTAAGAGTCAGTACTTCTAGATGCTGCTGACCACACACTGTGTAAGAGTCAGTACTTCTAGATGCTGCTGACCACACACTGTGTAAGAGTCAGTACTTCTAGATGCTGCTGACCACACACTGTGTAAGAGTCAGTACTTCTAGATGCTGCTGACCACACACTGTGTAAGAGTCAGTACTTCTAGATGCTGCTGACCACACACTGTGTAAGAGAGTCTAGATGCTGCTGACCACACACTGTCTAGATGCTGCTGACCACACACTGTGTAAGAGTCAGTACTTCAGATGCTGCTGACCACACACTGTGTAAGAGCACTTCTAGATGCTGCTGACCACACATAAATCATTCTGTGTAAGAGTCAGTAAGTGGAATTGACAGAGAAAGACATAAATCATTCATTAATGCTGCTGACCACACACGTGCAGCACTTTAAATAAAAGGTGAGCACTTAAGCCTGCCACATTGATCTGCAATCAACAGACAGGCAACGAATGCCACAGCAAGTCTTTAGAGACTTGTCTCAGTTCTATCTCACGCTAATAACAGTGTGTGTGTGTGTGTGTGTGTGTGTGTGTGTGTGTGTGTGTGTGTGTGTGTGTGTGTGTGTGTCCATCCTACCATGAGAAAATATGGCAAGCTGCTAATTATAGATTAGCATGCCACATTGCCATTGCCCAACTATACACATTGATGCCTAGGAGAAGTTTAGCTCATGCCATTACAGCCCAACTATACACATTGATGCCTAGGAGAAGTTTAGCTCATGCCATTACAGCCCAACTATACACATTGATGCCTAGGAGAAGTTTAGCTCATGCCATTACAGCCCAACTATACACATTGATGCCTAGGAGAAGTTTAGCTCATGCCATTACAGCCCAACTATACACATTGATGCCTAGGAGAAGTTTATGCTCATGCCATTACAGCCCAACTATACACATTGATGCCTAGGAGAAGTTTAGCTCATGCCATTACAGCCCAACTATACACATTGATGCCTAGGAGAAGTTTACATGCCATTACAGCCCAACTATACACATTGATGCCTAGGAGAAGTTTAGCTCATGCCATTACAGCCCAACCCAATGCCTAGTTTACACATTGATGCATTGATGCCTAGGAGAAGTTTAGCTCATGCCATTACAGCCCAACTATACATTGATGCCATTGCCATTGCCTATGGAGAAGTTTAGCTCATGCCATTACAGCCCAACTATACACATTGATGCCTAGGAGAAGTTTAGCTCATGCCATTACAGCCCAACTATACACATTGATGCCTAGGAGAAGTTTAGCTCATGCCATTACAGCCCAACTATACACATTGATGCCTAGGAGAAGTTTAGCTGCCATGCCATTACAGCCCAACTATACACATTGATGCCTAGGAGAAGTTTAGCTCATGCCATTACAGCCCAACTATACACATTGATGCCTAGGAGAAGTTTAGCTCATGCCATTACAGCCCAACTATACACATTGATGCCTAGGAGAAGTTTAGCTCATGCCATTACAGCCCAACTATACACATTGATGCCTAGGAGAAGTTTAGCTCATGCCATTACAGCCCAACTATACACATTGATGCCTAGGAGAAGTTTAGCTCATGCCATTACAGCCCAACTATACACATTGATGCCTAGGAGAAGTTTAGCTCATGCCATTACAGCCCAACTATACACATTGATGCCTAGGAGAAGTTTAGCTCATGCCATTACAGCCCAACTATACACATTGATGCCTAGGAGAAGTTTAGCTCATGCCATTACAGCCCAACTATACACATTGATGCCTAGGAGAGTTTAGTCATGCCATTACAGCACATTGATGCCAGTTTACAGCCCAACTATACACATTGATGCCTAGAGAGAAGTTTAGCTCATTGATGCCATTATGCCAGCCCAACTATACACATTGATGCCTAGGAGAAGTTTAGCTCATGCCATTACAGCCCAACTATACACATTGATGCCTAGGAGAAGTTTAGCTCATGCCATTACAGCCCAACTATACACATTGATGCCTAGGAGAAGTTTAGCTCATGCCATTACAGCCCAACTATACACATTGATGCCTAGGAGAAGTTTAGCTCATGCCATTACAGCCCAACTATACACATTGATGCCTATGCCATTACAGCCCAACTATACACATTGATGAAGTTTAGCTCATGCCATTACAGCCCAACTATACACATTGATGCCTAGGAGAAGTTTAGCTCATGCCATTACAGCCCAACTATACACATTGATGCCTAGGAGAAGTTTAGCTGCCATGCCATTACAGCCCAACTATACACATTGATGCCTAGGAGAAGTTTAGCTCATGCCATTACAGCCCAACTATACACATTGATGCCTAGGAGAAGTTTTATGCCATTACAGCCCAACTATACACATTGATGCCTAGGAGAAGTTTACATGCCATTACAGCCCAACTATACACATTGATGCCTAGGAGAAGTTTAGCTCATGCCATTACAGCCCAACTATACACATTGATGCCTAGGAGAGTTTAGTTTACAGCTCTAGGAGAAGTTTGCCATTACAGCCCAACTATACACATTGATGCCTAGGAGAAGTTTAGCTCATGCCATTACAGCCCAACTATACACATTGATGCCTAGGAGAAGTTTAGCTCATGCCATTACAGCCCAACTATACACATTGATGCCTAGGAGAAGTTTAGCTCATGCCATTACAGCCCAACTATACATTGATGCCAGTTTTGCCATTGCCCAACTATACACATTGATGCCTAGGAGAAGTTTAGCTCATGCCATTACAGCCCAACTATACACATTGATGCCTAGGAGAAGTTTAGCTCATGCCATTACAGCCCAACTATACACATTGATGCCTAGGAGAAGTTTAGCTCATGCCATTACAGCCCAACTATACACATTGATGCCTAGGAGAAGTTTAGCTCATGCCATTACAGCCCAACATCTGCAGTAACACAAAAATGTCTTTGTCTATCAGCTGGACTAGAACTAAACCCTAAACTGCATCAACACGGTTTTGTTTTCTTGGTATCTGTATCTTTAATTGTGCTGGTATGTGTTTGTAGGCTACTGTTGGAAAACCTAAAGCCCCCTTCTATTCTATTTTACACTGTTTGTTTTATATATTCTACTCTTTTCTGTATTCATTCTATTCTACTCTTGGGGAAAAAACAGTGATTATAATCTATTAGATTTTGATATTCTACTGTTTGTATTCTATACTCGTGCTCTACTCAGCTCTTGTCCTATTCTATTCTATTCTATTCTATGGGAGTTCTTTGTGAAGTTGCTGGCTCAAACGTTATTCAGCACAATGGGTGTACTGTGTGTACTGCTCCTTCAAACCAGTGGCTTTGGGCTATAGGGAGTTCCAGTACACAGGGAATGGGTTGAACTGTCTGAACATGCATTATCAAAGCGCACAGGATGTGAAAATGTCACTTGCAGGCTACCGGTACGTCGTTCACTGGTTGAAAACAAACGAGCTGAAAGTTTTGTCCTCGGACTAATAAATCAGTTACTGTGTAACTTTGATGGGACAGACAAGAAACAAAAACAGAACATTCTAGAATATGCTTTGGACAGAATGTTTCACAAGTAGGCTACCTATGCAACCAGCCAGGCCAGCCGGCCAGCGACATGTATGTAGCCTGTAATGTTATATCCACGATAACATGGTACATGCAATCACATTTAGGCTACCCACCCTGTGTGAACATATGTGATGGATGTATGTTTACGGGCACTTGTACGACCAGAAGGCAGGCAGGGTCCGCGAAATCGATTTTCCCCAGCATAAAAATCCATGAAGAGATGAGTGCTTGATAAGCTTCATTTCAGAGAAGGCATCCCCACCGTCAATATGAAAATCTAAATTGCCATAGATCATCACGTTTGTCTATCTACGTAGCGTCCATTTCGCTCGCTGATCAGTGGAATAGGCTGGACGTTGGTTTGCAGACTCACTTTGAACGTTCTGACTGTCTACAAAACCGAATCAGGAAACCGGTGCCTATGCACTAGACAATATTTTCAAAACATAAAAAATATGATTTCATTTCCCAAAACGTTTTGCTACATTTGGAGGCCATGGACACTGAGCAGGCTTCCCTTACAAAACACCGCACACTGGATGCACTTGCATTGAGCTGCGTGTAGCAGACAGAGTTCACGAAATTGCTTATATTTTTAGCATGGATCTCAATTTAGGAAAGTAGCCTTAATTACCTCACTCACCAAATGCACGGCTTGCTTCTGAGGGAAAACGGACAAATAGCCGTCTCGTTATTGTAGCATAGGCTATGTGATTCAATCAAGCTTGTTGCTTCCTCAGCGTCCAGTCCGTGGAGAAGAATGAGGGGTCATTATGGGGTGAAAAGGAAATGAATGAAACTACCCGCCCCCATTGGATTGGATACTATTGAAGCCGCAGTGCAACTGTTACAGTGCATTGGCCTATAGGCATATACAATGTAACAGGCGGTTATAACATTGTTTTTGTGTGTTTATTCACACAAGTGCAAGTTTAGTAAGTTTGTTACACATTGTCTTGTTTTGAGTCGTGTTGGTTGATAATATCAATCCAATGAATCAAGTGCACCCTGTAGATGAGGTTTATGGGTTTTAAAAATACACATTCTGGGGAAATATTGTTATTTACCCAAGCAAAGTGTGGACTGATGCAAATCATTTCATTTGACACCTCATGCGGTTAGTGCTTATTTTAGAGACTGATCGGTGGTAATTTTTGAAGTTTAAAAACACTTCACGTCATCCATTCTGATCAAGTGGTCAACAAGGAGGCGCGGGCGGTTCTATCAACAACAGCTCCCTCTTCATTATGTAAACTAGACTGCCTGTTGATGAAGTGGCCGGCTCTCCGAACCCCACAGGCTAAGGTTAATTTGGTATTTCAACGGAGAGTAGAACATCATTGATTTGACTGGCGTGGTCAATTATTTTAAGAATGCTGAAAGTGAAAATGAGTTTGGGTCACACAATGAATACAAAGATGACGTCGAAAAACAAATCGGAGGTAACAGCAGTATGATTGGAAATAATGGTGTTTTTCTGCAGGGGGAGTTCAGGTCGAAGCAAACCTCCCCAAGCACAAATTAACATTCCTAGGCCTCAGCATGGCTGTGGGTTCTACATGACAATTACAGGGCACATGGAAATATGTTGTGGTTTTGGAGAAAGTGCCACATAAGATTATAATTCAGGTGTGTATGTGAGGGAAATAGTTTGGGTGAGAGGCCTCCAGTTGAATAGCTAGGGCAATTGGAAAATAATTGCCCAAATGTCATTGTGTCAGATTTGTGAGCCTTTAATCTTTCCCAAATATGAATTGATTGAAAAACAATAGAGAGGGCCTATCATAATTGTTTATGGCTACGTTTTTATGTTTATGATCCTAGACTGGTTCCAGATCTGTCTGTGATGTCTTGTAAACGAGGTCATTGTCACGCTGGGGTTGGAATGACAGCACAAACAGATTCTGGAACCAGGTTATATTTATCCTCTTGCTCAGCTCTACGTTTATTTTTTCAATGTTGTGTTCTCCCCAGTTTTTCCACAGACGTTGTCTTCAGATTGCTTCCTTTCTAACAAACAGGATGACTATTGTGTATTCCCCTCTAACCTCATCTCAGTAACCCAATAATCCCCACAACCCATTAGGAACAGATGAAGTGCCACCAAGAAAGGATGTGTGGATGTTACCTGCTACAGCAACATCAGTCTCCCCAAACTACATTACAGAAGGGGATGTTATGATCCATCATGGCTTCTGTGTTTCACTGAGCTAATGGGCAGAAATCACAAACACAGCAGCTCTTTATGAGAGGGAGATCATCACAGCTCTGAATTTGAAGCCAATTTTAATCACACTCTGGAGATTGAAAATAAACTCGGTGGCAACTCAAATGAGAGAGAAATAAACCGCGTAAGTATACTTCCTTCTCTCAGAACTCAACTCATTTATATTCCTCACCAGCACCTGTCTGTCCCTTCCCATTCCACCGTCATTAGTTTATCGCCCATCGTTTGTAGCCTGCTAAGCTCTTTAATGTCTTGTATCGCAGGAGGGGCTAAGCTTGGGCCACGGTCGAGCAGACAAAGTCAAAGACAGGACTGGCAGAGGAGACAACAAACATATCTATCTGTCTGTGTGTAAAGGGGGTGGGGGGGCTGTGTGTGTATATATAGAGTGTGTCTTTATGTGTATGTGTGTGTGTCTCAGTTAGCTTCACTGTAATGACAGTGGCGTCTGTGTGATCATTGCTAACAGTGCGTCCCTCTCACTGTGACAAAGGACACAAAATGCACTTTAGGAGCATTCACACTGTTTTTCGCCTTCTTGGTATTCGTTATGTGACCAGTAGCAACCCACCTGTTTACGTAAATATATATATAATATATATATATATATATATATATATATATATATATATATATATATATATATATATATATATACACATACAGTTGAAGTCGGAAGTTTACATACACTTGGGTTGAAGTCACTCATTTTTCAACCACTCCACAAATGTCTTGTTAACAAACTATAGTTTTGGCAGGTCGGTTAGGACATCTACTTTGTCCATGACACAATACACTTTTCCAACAATTGTTTACAGACACATTATTTAACTTATAATTCACTGAATCACAATTCCAGTGGGTAAGAAGTTTACATACAGTCAACTAAGTGTGCCTTTAAACAGCTTGGAAAATTCCAGAAAATGATGTCATGGCTTTAGAAGCTTCTGATAGGCTAATTAACATAATTTGAGTCATTTGGAGGGGTACATGTGGATGTATTTTAAGGCCTACCTTCAAACTCAGTGCCTCTTTGCTTGACACCATAAGAAAATCTAAAGAAATCAGCCAAGACCTTGTAGACCTCCACAATTCTGGTTCATCCTAGGGAGTAAATTTTACTCAGATTAAATGTCAGGAATTGTGAAAAACTGAGTTTAAATGTATTTGGCTAAGGTGTTTGTAAACTTCCGAATTCAACTGTATATGTACTACCTCAGTCCTAGCTCGCACATTAATGTCTTAATTGAAATTATGGATTGCCTCTTATCAGCTCGTCGTTCCCTTATAGGGAACATCTCAATTGTCAGTAGAAACACCATTTGTTTAAGCAAGTCAGCCATGTCAGCTAGGTTTATTTTAAAGGCAGTAAATGAGGCTGAATGAACTGTTTCGCTGCCAGACAAGGCTCCGCTGAGAGCCAGGGTAGTGGTGGTAAGGATCCACTCCATGGTGCTGAAGGAAAGCTCTGCTGTTGGGACAGCTTTATGTAGGCCCTAACAGTTTGGGACAGCTTTATGTAGGCCCTAACAGTTTGGGACAGCTTTATGTAGGCCCTAACCGTTTGGGACAGCTTTATGTAGGCCCTAACCGTTTGGGACAGCTTTATGTAGGCCCTAACAGTTTGGGACAGCTTTATGTAGGCCCTAACAGTTTGGGACAGCTTTATGTAGGCCCTAACCGTTTGGGACAGCTTTATGTAGGCCCTAACCGTTTGGGACAGCTTTATGTAGGCCCTAACCATTTGGGACAGCTTTATGTAGGCCCTAACAGTTTGGGACAGCTTTATGTAGGCCCTAACCGTTTGGGACAGCTTTATATAGGCCCTAACAGTTTGGGACAGCTTTATGTAGGCCCTAACAGTTTGGGACAGCTTTATGTAGGCCCTAACAGTTTGGGACAGCTTTATGTAGGCCCTAACAGTTTGGGACAGCTTTATGTAGGCCCTAACAGTTTGGGACAGCTTTATGTAGGCCCTAACAGTTTGGGACAGCTTTATGTAGGCCCTAACAGTTTGGGACAGCTTTATGTAGGCCCTAACAGTTTTTGGGCCCTAACAGTTTGGGACAGCTTTATGTAGGCCCTAACAGTTTGGGACAGCTTTATGTAGGCCCTAACAGTTTGGGACAGCTTTATGTAGGCCCTAACAGTTTGGGACAGCTTTATGTAGGCCCTAACAGTTTGGGACAGCTTTATGTAGGCCCTAACTAAGGCCCTAACAGTTTGGGACAGCTTTATGTAGGCCCTAACAGTTTGGGACAGCTTTATGTAGGCCCTAACAGTTTGGGACAGCTTTATGTAGGCCCTAACAGTTTGGGACAGCTTTATGTAGGCCCTACAGCTTTATTAGGCCCTAACAGTTTGGGACCTTTATGTAGGCCCTAACAGTTTGGGACAGCTTTATGTAGGCCCTAACAGTTTGGGACAGCTTTATGTAGGCCCTAACAGTTTGGGACAGCTTTATGTAGGCCCTAACAGTTTGGGACAGCTTTTATGTAGGCCCTAACAGTTTGGGACAGCTTTATGTGGGACAGCTTTATGTAGGCCCTAACAGTTTGGGACAGCTTTATGTAGGCCCTAACAGTTTGGGACAGCTTTATGTAGGCCCTAACAGTTTGTCACACTTTTTGTCACCATTATAGTGCAATTCATGTATTGTTTAGTGTAGTGAGTTTGCTGGCATGTATCTATTAATTTTTATTTTTTATTTGCCCTCCAAGATTTACATGCTAAAATCGCCACTGTGACCCAATGTCATTTTCACTTCCATCATTATTTAATGGACAACCCCAGTCAAATCAATGATGTTCTGCTCTCTTTTTAAATATCAAATTAACCTTTGTCTGTGGGGGTCGGAGAGACCGCCACTTCATCAGCAGGCAGACTACTTTGCATAATGAAGAGGGAGCTGTTGTTGATAGAACGCCTCCTTGTTGACCACATTTTTTTCGAAACCTCAAATAACCCCAAACCAGTCTCTAAAATATTAATTTCACGCATGAGTTTTCAAATGAAGTTATTTGCATCAGTCAACACTTTGCTTGGGTAAATTACATTATTTCACCAGAATATGTATTTTTTTAACTCCCAAAGCCTAATCTACAGGGTGCACTTAATTAATTAAATTGAAATAGTCAACAAACAAGACTCAAAACAAGACACTGTGATTAAAGGACACAACACGTGAGGGAATGCACTTTACGCGCATTCACACTGCACCTTAGCCCAGGGCTAATAGCCCTGAGCTAAGGGAGATTTAGCCAGGGCTAAGCGAGTGTTCACACTTGCACATTCTAGTGGGTTAGCACCAACCTTAGCCTAGAGCTATCTGGCCCTGAACCAGTACCTGTGTGTTATATATATGTTTAATGCCCAGAAAGCGCCAATTCAAACTCCCATTTACTAGCTTCGCATGCGTTATCATGTCAGAATAAGTTTGTTGATCACCAAGTTTCTCTGAGCAACTATTTTCATTTACTCCCATTAAGGCTGGCCGGTATGTACTTCCAGAAAAGTTCCAAATAAAAATGTACAAGCAACTGAAAAAATGCTTTTTCGGCACCTCCAATATAAATCACTCATTACTGCCACGCACAGGTCTGAAGTTTACAACAGCTCAATACATTGGAGGCGCCGAAGAGGCGTTTTTTTTGGTTGCTTGTACATTTTTATTTAGACCTTTTTTGGAAATACATACCGGCCATAACCCAAGTAAATTAAGATAGTTGCTCAGCAAAACTCCATATTTGATGATCAACAAACTGATTTTGAGAAAGCCTATATGGTGGAGGTCAGAGACCTGGCAGTCTGTGGCGTGTATTCCTGACAGTCAGTGGTGTGTATTCCTGACAGTCAATGGTGTGTATTCCTGACAGTATTCTGACAGTCAGTGGTGTGTATTCCTGACAGTCAGTGGTGTGTATTCCTGACAGTCAGTGGTGTGTATTCCTGACAGTCAGTGGTGTGTATTCCTGACAGTCAGTGGTGTGTATTCCTGACAGTCTGTGGTGTGTATTCCTGACAGTCAGTGACAGTCAGTGGTGTGTATTCCTGACAGTCAGTGGTGTGTATTCCTGACAGTCAGTGGTGTGTATTCCTGACAGTCAGTGGTGTGTATTCCTGACAGTCTGTGGCGTGTATTCCTGACAGTCAGTGGTGTGTATTTTGGGGAATCCAGGCTTCCCCAAAAAAATGGACAAAAAATAATAATAATTTATCTTTCCTCTCTGTTTCACAGTGCCCCTCTGTCTCACTATGTGTTGGCCATCTATCTGATGCTGTCTGGTCCAAACGAGTATGACATTGTTGCCACCCATAGCATTGAAGGCAAGGGATGCCAGCGAGAATCTGGCCTCCCATGACAAAAAAAGTATAAAAAATGTGCAAATCAGCGTTGAGCTAAACTCAGCCCGCTCAACTGTGAATGGTCCTGGCACATGACAAAAAAGTGTCAAGGGAAGCTAGGTTGGAATTGGCTTCTCTCCTAACAAATCCCATTGAGAGCATATGTCATTGACAGCAAAACTTGAAATCTTTCATCTCGTTGTTTTGTTGTCCTCAGATGGCAAGCTAGCCAGCTACCTAAAATTGACCCTTTCCTAAATTAGCCATGGAGGAAAATAGGGATTTTTGACTTGTGGTTTTACTTAATTGTACTGGCCAATGATTGTAATGGCGATACTGATCTAACCATTAATTCATACATTGTTGTGCCCCTGGTCTGAGAGGATGGAAGTTCAATATGTAGCTAGATGTAGAAGGCTAATGTTAACTAGCTAACGTTGCTGAAGAATGGAAGTTAGGCTAGCGAGCAAGCATTTTATCCAGGCACCCTAGGACAACAAAAAATAAAAGTGTGTACTGTATGACAGAGTGATAGACCGTTTCGGCATTGGCGTTTCTCTACAATTAGGGTGAGTCAACATGTTTTTCTACTTTGCGGCTAACGCGCACGCACACACACACGCACACAGAAATCATAAACATGGACAGCCACATCATATTTAGCTTACGTTTATTGGACTGAATTGTTTTTGGTATCTTTTGGTTGAGGTGATTTGATGATGTTGGAATGTTGAAGTTGAAATGGTGCTGGAATAGTGGAGGCAGCTCCTGCTTTCTTTGCGACTTGCAGTGGTTTTAACTCAACAGTTGTTTAGTGGTCCTAAAATGTCAGAAACATTAACTTGCTTGACCATGCTAGAGGTCATGTAACTGTCTGTTACTGTACATGCAAGATGATTTGTGGACTTCACTGGACAGAGGTTTTATGATAAAACAAAGGTGTGGTTGAATTTATTTTGTGCCTTCTTATCGTCTCAGCCTTTAGGCCTATATATCATGGTCGCAAGGAATATGAATTAACAGGTCATAGAGCAAACAACACAATTATCACAACACATAGGTTGTAATATGGATTTTTCTTGGGGTGGGGTTCTGTTTATGTGACAGAACAAGCATGTATAATGTAGAGAATCATTGTACCATCTAAACCACTGTTAAATATATTTTACATAACCCAAAATACTGTTTTTTCAGCTGTTTGAAGCTTGTGTACGTACAAAACCAAAAGTAAGAGATATAAAAATTCAACTTAAAAAGAGGAAGCATAAAAATAGGGCACATAATACAGATCTACCGCTTCTTAGAGTTGCTTTCAATTCGGATGACAGATCTATAACTCATATTTCTATGTGATTTTTGGGGGGTCGCCCAAAAGTTAGGCTACATATTGCTGCTTTAACCAAATAGCTAACCTGGACTATCTACATTGACCCTTTTGGCACTGACTTGTTTTTACTCATCACATACCGCTGCTGCTACTGTTTATTATTTGTGACTTTATTACTAGTTATATGTACATATCTAATCTATCTCAGTTACCTCCCTGCACATCAACTCTGGTACCGCGTCTATATAGCCAAGTTATCGTTACTCACGGTGTATTTATTAGTACATGGTTTATTGTTATTACATGGTTTATTCTTGTTTTACTTTCTACTATTTCTCTATTTTCTTTCTCTCTGTATTGTTGGGAAAGGCCCATGAGTTACCATTTCACTGTTAGTCTACACCTGTTATTTACTAAGCATGTGAGGAATAAAATGGGATTGATTTCATGTCTCTTCGGTGCATAGCATTCTCTGTACAGAGGCACAAATTTCAAAAGTGAAACATTGTTCCCAGAGGTCGGACAGGTAAACAGCAAGGTTTATACAAACCATCACTGTTGCAAATAAAATATGAGGCTAGAAGCCAGAAGAAATGTTTTAATAAATGCAGAGAAAAAAGTCTCAGAGATACAGTGCCTTGCGAAGTTATTCACCCCCCTTGGCATTTTTCCTATTTTGTTGCCTTACAACCTGGAATTAAAATAGATTTTTGGGGGGGGTTGTATCATTTGATTTACACAACATGCCTACCACTTTGAAGATACAAATATTTTTATTGTGAAACAAACAAGAAATAAGACAACAAAACTGAAAACTTGAGTGTGCATAACTATTCACCCCCTCCCCCAAGGTCAAAACTTTGTAGAGACACATTTTGCAGAAATTACTCTTGTGGTATGTCTCTATAAGTTTGCACATCTAGCCACTGGAATTTTTGCCCATTCTTCAAGGCAAAACTGCCTCAGCTCCTTCAAGTTTGCTGTACACCAGCGGAACCCATCTACAGTACCTTTAAGTCATACCACAGATTCTCAATTGGATTGAGGTCTGGGCTTTGACTAGGCCATTCCAAGTCATTTAAATGTTTCCCCTTAAACCACTCGAGTGTTGCTTTAGCAGTATGCTTAGGGTCATTGTCCTGCTGGAAGGTGAACCTCTATCCCAGTCTCAAATCTCTGGAAGACTGAAACAATTTTAGTCTCATCTGACCAGAGCACCTTCTTCAATATGTTTCGGGAGTCTCCCACATGCCTTTTGGTGAACACCAAACGTGTTTGCTTATTTTTGTCTGGCCACTTCCGTAAAGCCCAGCTCAGTGGACTGTGCAGCTTAAAGTAGTCCTATGAACAGATACTCCAATCGCCGATGTGGAGCTTTGCAGCTCCTCCAGGATTATCTTTGGTATCTTCATTTCCTCTCTGATTAATGCCCTCATTGCCTGGTCCGTGAGGTTTAGTGAGCAGCCCTCTCTTGGCAGGTTTGTTGTGGTCCCATATTCTTTCCATTTTTTAAGAATGGATTTAATGGTGCTCTGTGGGATGTTCAAAGTTTGTGATATTTTTTTATAACCCAACCCTGATCTGTACTTCTCCACAACTTTGTACCTGACCTGTTTGGAGAGAACCTTGGTCTTCATGGTACCGCTTGCTTGGTGGTGCCCCTTGCTTAGTGGTGTTGCAGACTATGGGGCCTTTCAGAACATGTGTATATATACTGAGATCATGTGACAGATCATGTGACACTTAGATTGCACACAGGAGAACTTTATTTAACTAATTATGTGACTTCTGAAGGTAATTGGTTGCACCAGACCCCCCCCCCCCTTTGCATTATCGCACACACTCAATTCTTCATTGCTGTGACTTGCTTGCTAGTTGAGATTTCTGCTCTTCACTCCGTTGTCAGTTTAGCCTATATTTCACTGATCTTAGTAGCAGAAAGCACTTTTATTTGTGTCCTTCAAGGCAGCTGTCAATGATCACATTAGGCTGCGATTCATTTTATTATTTGATGGTGGTTTGATCGCGGGGGAGGCACTCGTAATGTCAGCAGTTTTCGGTTTGGTGTATTAGTCTATAAATAAATATCTTTGCCAAAATTAATCTCTCCCATGTCTTATTCTATCCTGATGTGAAGTTTGTTCTATAGAAATTATTTGACTCTGATGTGTGCTACAGAGAGTATAGAATGGGGGGGGGTGATTTAGGCAAGGCCATTTTTTGGGCATAACACCCATGTTGTGTTTGTCCGTTAGCCCAGGGCATTGGAATACACGTGTGAATCCTTAGCCCAGAGCTAAAGCTTAGCCTAGACTTAACAAATGCTTGTGTGAACACAGGATAAGCTAGCCCATGGCCAGTCTTCCCTGTGGCTAAGAACAACGCTGTGTGAAAAGGCCTTTTATTGTTTCACATCTGAGACGTTGATATTGTGTGGTGTATTGCAAGCTGGTCTCAACAAAGTAATCAGTATAGGCTGGCTCCCACAGGGTTCTGGTCAAAAGTAGTGTATAACTGTGCAGAGCCGTGGCTGAGTGGGTTGCATCCCAAATCTATCCTCTGGAGACCAGCGTTCAGTCCCTGCGTCTACTTTATACACTGTTTATCCATCCTGCCTGGATATTCGTTAAAATACCTTTAATTTAAATTTAAAAATATAAATGTAGTGCACTAGAGAGAATATGGTGACATTTGTGATGCAACCCTAGAGTCTTTAACATCATAATGCTTGTCATTGTAATTAGGCTAATATTGTAGCAACAATGCTACTGCTATGTATGTCACTAACACAATCAGAGTGCAGACTTGAGGTATCATCTAACAATGATTTTCATACTAATGCAACCGTAAATACTTATTTCCTCAACATTTGTGAACCTTGTAAAAAGCAATCAATGATAGTCCATCTCCCACTCCCTCTCATGGTACACAGACAGACGTACTGGCACTTCAACTAAAAAGCTGCCCAAGGCTATTGCCACCCACAGCTGTGTGTGTGTGTGTGTGTGTGTGTGTGTGTGTGTGTGTGTGTGTGTGTGTGTGTGTGTGTGTGTGGGTGTGTGTGTGTGTCCTTGAGGTTGTTGCATGGGCTGGTGTCCTTGAGTACAACCAGCAGATAAGGCTCATGCATATGACTGTTAAAGAAAGTACATGTACAGGGAGGATGGACAATTTCTGGATTTGTCCTTGTGTAATTGTATGCTTTCTTCTTTTAAATGGCTTAAGGAATATTTATTTGAATATGGTTTGATGCTGTCTGTCTGTCTGTCTGTCTGTCTGTCTGTCTGTCTGTGTGTCTGTCTGTGTGTCTGTCTGTCTGTCTGTCTGTCTGTCTGTCTGTCTGTCTGTCTGTCTGTCTGTCTGTCTGTCTGTCTGTCTGTCTGTCTGTCTGTCTGTGTGTCTGTCTGTGTGTCTGTCTGTCTGTCTGTGTGTTTGCGCACTTGTGTATTACCATTCTCAGCATCTGTGAATGGAAGCATGGCTCCCTAGTTTCCTTCAGCAGCTGCCACTGTTGAGGCATTACACAAGCAGGGAAGTGGGAGGCAGGCAGGCAGGCAGTGGCAATGTGGGGGAAGCTGCTATAGCTGCCTAACAATAAACTCACACCTCCTCAATCTATAATCAGGAACAGGCTCGAGGCATCTGCTCCAGAACAAGATTTCGCTTTAGTCGAAAGACACTTAGTCATATGGTGTTTTGCGGATAATATACAATGTGTCTGCAAGTATCACAGTTTAGTGTTGAAATACAAGGCTGTTTGTGCAAATATGCGCCATTAAATGAATGGACTTGACTTTTTTCTGTTTTATTATTCTATGAATATATAAGATAGAAATAAGATATAAAAATATATGGATGATGTTTTGTAAAACAGCAAGAGAAGTAGTAACACTGTTGCATTGCAATAACGTTTTCTGGTTCTGATTCTTAGGTCTGGTCAGTGTGATGCTGAACATATGATAACGGATGATACTCATTACAGTATGTGTAGCCCATCAATCATAGAGATTTTATATTTTGAAATTGCAGTGCAACCTTAAAAGCCGCAATTATTGTATCGCGATCCAAGTGCTCATTACGCATAATGCCACTTTGGGGAAATAAACTAAACACCTGTAGGAGATTAGATTTCCAACTTTGCAATGAATCTGCAAATTAGATCATTCACAAATGTTCACATTTAAGATCGAATGGCACGCCTGGGAGAGTGTCAAGAGTCATTCGTATCATTTAGGAAAAGTACGCACAGTTTCGATCCATTTTGCCCCAAATTATTGAATGTCTTTCTTGTGTTAATTACGAAAGTAGGCTAGCTAGAACATGCCTTCAAGGTCATGGCTCATATAAAGTAGGTTAGATGCAGTATGGGGGAAACGTATGCTGCAAAGTTACAGACACTTGCGTGCTCATAAGAATTGCCCTGCACGGTGGGGAATCCTGCGAAAGTCGAGAAGTACGGTAATTGGTCCGCTATATACAGCATCTCTCTATATTCTGCCGGAAAATCTGTTGTGAAGGTGAAGAGAGGCATCTGGCGCGTGGGAAGCATCGATTTATAACTTCTGATCACGAGCCGGTTCTTGGAAAAACGGGTGCCTGACTGCCTGTATAACCGTAATGAACAGCTCCAACTCAATACTCAAGTTCAACTTTTGCCATGGGAACGTAGCCAAGTCAAACGGAGAATAGCGCTTCCTTCTCTGAATAAATATCACTGATGGGGCGATTTCAAGCCAACGACTTGTGAGATATGTTGATAGACGTGGAAAACAACTGTTGAGGAGAAGCCGAGTATGAGGATGTATTTTCCTAACGTGGACTACAGGCACCTTGGTATAGTTTGCTTGCTTCATAGACATATGTTGCAGTGCGCAAGAGGAGAGAGGAAGGTTATTTCGGGGTGCTGGTGCATTTGATGCCCAAGTGCCTCTATAGGAACCACCTGTAACTTTTACAAAATGGATACCTGTCGTTTTTATCGATGTGAAACAAACGTTTTAGAAGAGCATGATAACTTTTAGGGGCTAACAATAAATTGGAATTTAGCCTAAAATATTAACTATTTCCGATATCAAACGTTTGCATCATTTATGAAAGTCAATCTAGAGAAAATAAATATAGCTTATCGAAAGATAGCTACTAAGTTTATTTTATATAAGATTTTTCCCTCCCTGGGTTGAAGAAATCTCGTTGGCTCATATGGGACTGAGGCACTCGCGTTGCCTGCTCCTACGGAGAAAAATGGCGGAGCCGGACAATTCTGAGGTATGTCAGTTCGCTGGTAAATGATCCAAGGAGTGACATATGCTGGTCAAAATCTTTTGTTATATTGCTATAATCGTTAATAATCCATTACCGATGGCTCTGTTTATGAATGTTTTAGTGTCTTTGTCAGTTTTGAAGTAGTCGATATTGTATCGACTCCTGGTGTCTGTAAAAAGCAATGCAGACACATGCAACGTTTAGTTGTTTTTGTAAATTGTTATGGCATATGGCAAAGAAATGCAATGCAGAAATGATCTGTAGTGGTTAGCGTGTGCGCTGTCCTTGGTGCTGATTTCACTATCCATTCTGCACAATCTGTCGCATGGACTCCTGCTGCTCTGAAAACGGGTAGATGCGTAACATTATGTAATCTAGCCTACCAAGTGACCTCTAATGCATTCTAAGTGTTTCACTGTATTTGTAAATAACACATTTAGCCATGTAATGCTATAACAAATGGTTTTGAATCAAAGAGCACTGTATTGAAAGTGATTTGTTACTGCAAACAGATCCAGTCCTGTTGCTCTTCTCTGATAATGTTCAAGTGCCCTCTCTTCAAATACACCTACACTCACTTTTGTCTGTCCCTAATTCTCAATCTCTCCCTCGCTCTCCCTTCCTCCATCTCTCTCTCTCCCTCCCTCCCTTTTCATCTCTCACTCTCCCATCTCTCTTTCCTCCCCACATTGTCTATCTTTATTTCTGTCTCTTCATTTGCTCTATCCCTACCCTCCTCTCTATCTTCATATTCCCTATTTCTCTCTGCCTCACCCCCTCTCTCTTAGCGGCAGTGTACCATCACTACTCCCCAGTCGCAGTCCTTTCAGCCTGCCTCCTTGCCCAAACCTGTGCCAACTGTCCACCATGTGCCACACCCTCCACATACGCCCCATGTAGCGGCCCTTCCCACCTGCCCCGGGCGTGGCAAGATTGCAAAGCTGCTCAACCCGGAGGAAATGACATCACAGGACTACTACTTTGACTCCTACGCCCACTTTGGCATTCATGAGGTAGGTAGGGGGCTCATACATGAAGTGGGTAGGTGGGTAGGAGACTCATTCATCAGATAGGTAGGTAGGGGACTCATACATGAAGTGGGTAGGTGGGTAGGAGGCTCATCCATCAGATAGGTAGGTAGGACACTCATACATGCGTTAGGTAGGGGACTCACCCATGAGGTAGGTAGGTAGGTAGGTAGGACACTCATCCATCAGATAGGTCGGTAGGAGACTCATCCACAAGGTAGGTAGGTAGGTAGATAGGATACTCATCCATCAGATAGGTAGGTAGGAGACTCATCCACGAGGTAGGTAGGTAGGATACTCATCCATGAGGTAGCTAGGTAGGATACTCATCCATGAGGTAGGTAGGTAGGATACTCATCCATGTGGTAGGTAGGAACCTCATCCATGAGGTAGGTAGGTAGGATACTCATCCATGAGGTAGGTAGGTAGGAGACTCATCCATGAGGTAGGTAGGTAGGATACTCATCCATGAAGTAGGTAGGTAGGAGACTCATCCATGAGGTAGGTAGGTAGGTAGGAGACACATCCATGAGGTAGATATAGTGCCTTCAGAAAGTATTCACAACCCTTCACTTTTTCCAAATTTTGTTGTGTTACGAAGTGGGCTTCAAATGGATTTAATTGTTGTTGTTTTGTCACAATCCACATACTCTGTAATGTCAAACTGGAAGAAAATTTTGATTAAAAAAACAAACAAAAAAACAAGTTATAGAAAATAAAATACTAATATATCTTGATTAGATAAGTATACAACCCCCTAAGTCAATACATGTTAGAATCACCTTTGTCAGTGATTACAGCTGTGAGTCATTCTGGGCAAGTCTCTAAGAGCTTTGCACACTTGGATTGTACAATATTTGCACATTATTCTTAAAATAATTCTTCAAGCTCTGTCAAATTGGATGTTGATCATTGCTAGACAGCCATTTTCAAGTTTTGCCATAGATTTTCAAGCCGATATAAGTCAAAACTGTAACTAGGCAACTCAGGAACATTCAATGTCGTCTTGGTAAGTAACTCCAGTGTAGATTTGGCCTTGTGTTTTAGGTTATTTTCCTGCTGAAAGGTTAATTTGTCTCCCATTGTCTGTTGGAAATCAGACTGAACACGCTTTCCTCTAGGATTTTGCCTGTGCTTAGCTCTATTTAATTTTTTAAATCATTATAACATTAAAAATACTCTCTTCCTTGCCAATGACAAGCATACCCATAACATGATACAGCCACCACCATGCTTAAAAATATGAAGAGTGGTACTTAGTGATGGTGAACACTTAGTGAACACTTTGTATTCAGAACATAAAGTTAATTTCTTTGACACATTTTTTTGCAGTTTTACTTTAGTGCCTTATTCGAACAGGATTCATGTTTCGGAATATTTTTATTGTGTACACTGTCAATCAGGTTAGTATTGTGGAGTAACTACAATGTTGTTGAGCAATCCTCACTTTTCTCCTATAACATCCATTAAACTCTGTAACTGTTTTAAAGTCACCATTGGCCTCATGGTGAAATCCCTGAGTGGTTTCCTTCCTCTCTGGCAACTGAGTTAGGAAGGAGTCTGTATCTTTGTAGTGACTGGGTGTATTGATACACCATCCAAAGCATAATTAATAGGTACCCTTCTTTGGGAGGCATTGGAAAACCTCCCTGGTCTTTGTGGTTCAATCTGTGTTTGAAATTCACTGCTCGACTGAGGGATCTTACAGGTAATTGTATGTGTGGGGTTCAGAGATGAGGTAGTCGTTCAAAAATCATCATGTTAAACACTATTATTGCACACAGAGTGAGTCCATGCAATTAATACATACATTATTATGTGACTTGTTAAAGCTAATTTGTACTCCTGAACTTAGGCTTTCCATAACAAAGTGGTTGAATACTTATTGCTCAAGACATTTCAACTTTCATTTGTTATTAATTTGTACAAAATTCTAAAAATGTAATTCCACGTTGACATTATACACTATTGTGTGTGGGCCAGTGACCAAAAAAAGACTGTAACATAACAGAATGTGGAAAAAGTCAAGTGGTGTGAATATTTTCTGGAGGCACTGTAGTTAGGAGACTCATGGATGTTCTTACTGTCCTGCCTGTTGGGATGTTTTGTAAGCACTGTTGCCTCTGCTTGCTCTCTGGAGGGTTTATGCTTTACATGTTTTCGGATGTAGCTGCCAGCAAATTGAATTGATGGATTGCCAAGCAGACGTACAGACGGACTGACTGAACAAATAAGGAGCTGACTAATGGACTGACTGGTTTACTGCCTGCCTGCTTGACTGACTAATGGACTGACTGGTTGATACCCCAGAGGTGATCTATTGAAGTGTCAGACTCATACCCCAGAGGTGATCTATTGAAGTGTCAGACTCATACCCCAGATGGTGATCTATTGAAGTGTCAGACTCATAACCCAGATAGTGATCTATTGAAGTGTCAGACTCATACCCCAGAGGTGATCTATTGAAGTGTCAGACTCATCTGTCAGACTCATACCAGATAGTGATCTATTGAAGTGTCAGACTCATACCCCAGATATGATCTATTGAAGTGTCAGACTCATAACCCAGAGGTGATCTATTGAAGTGTCAGACTCATAACCCAGATAGTGATCTATTGAAGTGTCAGACTCATACCCCAGAGGTGATCAGAGGTGATCTATTGAAGTGTCAGACTCATACCACAGATAGTAAGTGTCAGACTCATACCCCAGAGGTGATCTATTGAAGTGTCAGACTCATACCCCAGAGGTGATCTATTGAAGTGTCAGACTCATAACCCAGATAGTGATCTATTGAAGTGTCAGACTCATAACCCAGATAGGGATCTATTGAAGTGTCAGACTCATACCCCAGAGGTGATCTATTGAAGTGTCAGACTCATATCCCAGAGGTGATCTATTGAAGTGTCAGACTCATACCACAGATAGTGATCTATTGAAGTTTCAGACTCATACCACAGATAGTGATCTATTGAAGTTTCAGACTCATACCCCAGATAGTGATCTATTGAAGTGTCAGACTCATACAGATAGTGATCAGTGTCAGACTCATAACCCAGATAGTGATCTATTGAAGTGTCAGACTCATAACCCAGATAGGGATCTATTGAAGTGTCAGACTCATACCCCAGAGGTGATCTATTGAAGTGTCAGACTCATACCACAGATAGTGATCTATTGAAGTTTCAGACTCATACCTCAAATGCTCTAGGTATCCTAAAAGAGAATGGGAACAACCAAAAAATGTGTTTCTATCGAGGTCCTTATTTAGCATGTGGGTCAGGTTACAGTCTGAATGCCAAGCAGACCCAAGAACAGAACTGCCCCCGATAAAATGTGTGAGTGTGTGTGCAGATAGATGGGTATCAGATAATCCCAGCAGGGTTTCATTATAGACCTACCTCTATTTAAAGAGCCTGTGCCAGTGATGCGGCCTAAATACTGCCTCTGTCACTATGATCGTTTTCTATGAATAGAAATCCAGAAGCTGTCATTTCTACATGTTTAAGAGGACATGCACTACGTCCCAAATGGCACCATATTCACTATGTAGGGCACTTCTTTCAACCAGGACCCATAGGGATCTGGTGGAAAGTAGTGCGCTATACAGTATGGTGACATTTGGGACACACACATGTCCTGTACCTCCCACTTCTGAATTGTTCAGTGTAGCATATTCATTACGTCCTGTATGAGGACATTTATATACACATTTTCCACGCTCTGTTGATTCTCTCTTAGCCTGATATTAACCCAATGAGTCCCACCGTATTGCCAGGGCGTTTTGGACATCTCAGCCCCTTGTTAACATAGTGTGTTTGGGTTACAGACTTCTGGGTTGTACCATTGATTTGTTCATTTCTTCTGCACCCATAGACACCATTAGTCTGTGTGATTAATGGGGGCTGCACTACAGCGGTGGATTCCAAAGATGTCTAGGGACGGGTCTTTAATACAAAAATGTCTGTTGAGTCCGAATGGTTTGAGCTGCAAACTATTAAAGCTGTCTATGAAAAACTACTTTGCTCTATGAAGCACACAAGCCACACAAGAGTGATTAGAAGGTAAGGGGTTCTTCGACATAGGAAATCCCAGGACATACTGTCTGTAATACTATAATAAGCTCACATAGTTGATGTCACAAACTCCAAACAGTTGTTACTGACTAGGTAGATATACATTTTTTCACAGACCTTAGTTTTTAAATGGACATTTGTCAATAAAACCCAAGAATGCAACTGTTTAAGTTAAATGATGTTTTGTGTTCTACTTGTAGCCCTGGTTGTCCTGAAAATAAAATGGTAAAACACTTCATTGTGAGGCTCAATATGAGGGCTGGACATGCAGATAAATGAAAGTCAGATGAATGAAAAGCCCATCTTTGCTGAGATCTCGGGACTGATAGGGTTAAGTCTTTCTGAGCTTGACGTCCTCTGTGTATCATGTTTTTCCTGACCCCGTGACCTGACCAGGTAAAACTCCTGGACAAAGTCATTGTCACGGAGCTACAAAGTCTTGCACATTCTGGAAATCCTAACTTACACATAAGTCAAATATTCACTTAGTCTCCCATTGACACCAATGCATGACTAAAGGCTGGATATTCCGCGATACTTCTGCAATAAGGTTTGAATCCAGTCCTAAGTGAAAATTCGACTTAAGTTAGGATTCAGCTCTCTGTGAGATTCCCAATCCCATCAACATTCCCATCTTGTTCCCTGTTGGACAGGAGATGCTGAAGGATGAAGTACGGACCCTGACCTATAGGAATGCCATGTACCACAACAAGCACATGTTCAAGGACAAGATAGTTCTGGACGTGGGCAGTGGGACAGGCATCCTGTCCATGTTCGCTGCCAACGCGGGCGCCAGGCACGTGTACGGGGTGAGTCCTTGTCCTGCTTTAAACACCAAACACCTTTTTCACACGGTTCATTTGCCAAATGTTGTCGAATGTTACAGATAGACAATCCATGAATAGAGCTGATGTGATTCCTTAATTCTCCATGTGGAGAGGCATGTTCGTTCTACATAGCCGATTTCCATCTAAACATTCCAAAACGTTGCGTCCTACTGAACGCGCCCATCTATGCATTTAGACACTATAGGGCCGAGCTGAAACATACCCTGCTGGTTTTTAGATTTTCCTTTCACATTGTCGTTTTCCAGCATGGCACAAGCAGCTATGGTGGATGCGTAACCAGGCCAGCCCAGATCGGCATGGCCTGGCTCGGGTTGGCCCTGTAGTGTGAACCAGGCTGAGGAACAAATGGACTTGATGGTTGATATTCGACTGTCATACAGTCGTCTGATCTGTCTGTTGAGTTGAAGTGGATATAAATGATGTACAGTGGGGCAAAAAAGTATTTAGTCAGCCACCAATTGTGCAAGTTCTCCCACTTAAAAAGATGAGAGAGGCCTGTAAATTTCATCATAAGTACACTTCAACTATGACAGACAAAATGAGAAAAAAAATCCAGAAAATCACATTGTAGGATTTTTAATGAATTTATTTGCAAATTATGGTGGAAAATAAGTATTTGGTCACCTACAAACAAGCAAGATTTCTGTCTCTCACAGACTTGTAACTTCTTCTTTAAGAGGCTCCTCTGTCCTGCACTTGTTACCTGTATTAATGGCACCTGTTTGAACTTGTTATCAGTATAAAAGACACCTGTGCACAACCTCAAACAGTCACACTCCAAACTCCACTATGGCCAAGACCAAAGAGCTGTCAAAGGACACCAGAAACAAAATTGTAGACCTGCACCAGGCTGGGAAGACTGAATCTGCAATAGGTAAGCAGCTTGGTTTGAAGAAATCAACTGTGGGAGCAATTATTAGGAAATGGAAGACATACAAGACCACTGATAATCTCCCACGATCTGGGGCTCCACGCAAGATCTCACCCCGTGGGGTCAAAATGATCACAAGAACGGTGAGCAAAAATCCCAGAACCACATGGGGGGACCTAGTGAATGACCTGCAGAGAGCTGGGACCAAAGTAACAAAGCCTACCATCAGTAACACACTACGCCGCCAGGGACTCAAATCCTGCAGTGCCAGACGTGTCCCCCTGCTTAAGCCAGTACATGTCCAGGCCCACCTGAAGTTTGCTAGAGAGCATTTGGATGATCCAGAAGAAGATTGGGAGAATGTCATATGGTCAGATGAAACCAAAATATAACTTTTTGGTAAAAACTCAACTCGTCGTGTTTGGAGGACAAAGAATGCTGAGTTGCATCCAAAGAACACCATACCTACTGTGAAGCATGGGGGTGGAAACATCATGCTTTGGGGCTGTTTTTCTGCAAAGGGACCAGGACGACTGATCCATGTAAAGGAAAGAATGAATGGGGCCATGTATCGTGAGATTTTGAGTGAAAACCTCCTTCCACCAGCAAGGGCATTGAAGGTGAAACGTGGCTGGGTCTTTCAGTATGACAATGATCCCAAACACACCGCCCGGGCAACGAAGCAGTGGCTTCGTAAGAAGCATTTCAAGGTCCTGGAGTGGCCTAGCCAGTCTCCAGATCTCAACCACATAGAAAATCTTTGGAGTGAGTTGAAAGTCTGTGTTACCCAGCAACAGCACTGCTCTAGAGGAGATCTGCATGGAGGAATGGGCCAAAATACCAGCAACAGTGTGTGAAAACCTTGTGAAGACATACAGAAAACGTTTGAACCCTGTCATTGCCAACAAAGGGTATATAACAAAGTATTGAGATAAACTTTTGTTATTGACCAAATACTTATTTTCCACCATAATTTGCAAATACATTTATTAAAAATCCTACAATGTGATTTTCTGGAGTTTTTCTCTCATTTTGTCTGTTGAAGTGAATCTATGATGAAAATTACAGGCCTCTCTCATCTTTTTAAGTGGGAGAACTTGCACAATTGGTGGCTGACTAAATACTTTTTTGCCCCACTGTAAGTCTTGGTGGGTGTAGCGCTGACACTTGTTCACCCGCACAAACACATACACACACACACGCACACGCACACACACATACACAAACCAGCACCTTGCTCCCGGTTCATGGTGTAAATTGTCATAACACTCTACTCTACCTCCATTAGCATCTTGGCTAAATCTTCTGAGATCCTGCCATGTAACTACACTAGTGTCGCCTCTGTAATGTAAACAAGCTAACACACATCAGAGGCACATCTCCAGGCTCCCGTCCAGATGATCGCTAATGCAGAAGATCACATAGTCAATGTCTGCATCCCAAATGGTCTTATGAATCATATATAACACCAATGGAGGAGAGAGGGAAAAGATACAGCACATGGATAACATTTGTGATAAAGTGGAGATTGGATCTTGGATGAGTGGTAAAGCTGCAATGATTGCAGTGGGTGCCCTCATCAAACCTGTGTTTGTTCCTTCTTGTTATGTTCCCCAGATTGAGTGTTCAAGTATATCAGAGTATTCTGAGAAGATCATCAAGTCCAACCACCTACACAATGGTAAGAGCTACACTACATACCAATCATGTATATAGATTCACACAGTGTATCCGACATGGCTATGTCCTGTCAAAGTTACATGCTACAAGTTAACTAGTCAAGGGACAAGGATTTAAAGGGAGGATAAACTGAACTGTGTCTAAAGGCAACTTCTGATTCTAGAACTGTGTCTAAAGGCAACTTCTGATTCTAGAACTGTGTCTAAAGGCAACTGATTCTAGAACTGTGTCTAAAGGCAACTCTGATTCTAGAACTGTGTCTAAAGGCAACTTGCAACCATAATATGCATAGTACACATATTAGGCTACTCATGTACTGTGGATCCGTATTACTAAATGGGTGCAGTGGGGGAGACAGCTGGCTCACTGAGAGATAACATGACATATTAGCATTGATAAAGTATCAATGAGAGAGAGATAGAGAGAGAGAGAGAGGGAGAAAGAGAGAGAGAGAGAGAGAGAGAGAGAGAGAGAGAGAGAGAGAGAAGAGGAGAGAGAGAGAGAGAGAAAGAGAGAGAGAGAGAGAGAGAGAGAGAGAGAGAGAGAGAGAGAGAGATATTCAGACAGACATCTTCACCCTGGACTCCGGCTGGCAGCTCTGTCTGGCAGCTCTCCTCCCAAACAAAACATCCCTAAACTGAGACATCAATCAGAATGAGCTGTATGTCACTGATCACCACTCTGAAATGTCACATTGATGGAACTCCACAGATGGACATCTAATTGAAAGACCCAGAACAAAAAGTGGAACATTGACACTTGATCAATGTTATTCTAACATTTAGAATATATTTTTGTTGTAGTGGAGTGTTTGGTGTAGTGGAGAGCAATGTTTAGTGTAGAGTAGTGTTTAGTGAGGTGGGGTGTTATGTTGTGTACTGGAGTCTTTAGTATAGTGGAGTCTTTAGTGTAGTGGAGCGTTTAGTATAGTGGGGCGTTTGGTGTAGTGGAGTGTTTAGAGAAGTGAAGTGTTTAGAGAAGTGAAGTGTTTAGTGTAGTGAAGTGTTTAGTGTAGTGAAGTGTTTAGTGTAGTGAAGTGTTTATTGTAGTGTAGTTTACTGTTTGGTGTACTGGAGTGTTTAGTGTAGTGTAGTGTTTAGTGTAGTGGAGTGTTTAGTGTAATGTAGTGTTTGGTGTACTGGAGTGTTTGGTGTAGTGGAGTGTTTAGTGTAGTGAAGTGTTTAGTGTAGTGAGGTGTTTAGTGTAGTGAAGTGTTTAGTGTAGTGAAGTGTTTAGTGAAGTGTAGTGTACTGTTTGGTGTACTGGAGTGTTTAGTGTAGTGCAGTGTTTAGTGTAGTGGAGTGTTTAGTGTAGTGGAGTGTTTAGTGGAGTGAAGTGTTTGGTGTAGTGTAGTGTTTGGTGTATTAGAGTGTTTAGTATAGTGGAATGTTTAGTGGAGGGGAGTGTTTAGTGTATTAGAGTGTTTAGTGTATTAGAGTGTTTAGTGTAGTGGAGTGTTTAGTGTAGTGTAGGGTTTAGTGTAGTGAAGTGTTTAGTATAGTGGAATGTTTAGTGTAGTGGAGTGTTTAGTGTAGTGGAGTGTTTGGTGTAGTAAGTGTTTGGTAGTGGAGTGTTTGGTGTAGTGAAGTGTTTGGTGTAGTGAAGAGAGTGTTTGGTGTAGTAGAGTGTTTAGTGTAGTGGAGTGTTTAGTGTAGTGGAGTGTTTAGTGTAGTGGAGTGTTTAGTGTAGTGGAGTGTTTAGTGTAGTGTAGTGTTTGATGTACTGGAGTGTTTAGTATAGTGGAATGTTTAGTGGAGAGGAGTGTTTAGTGTAGTGGAGTGTTTAGTGGAGTGGGGTGTTTAGTGGAGTGAAATGTTTGGTGTAGTGGAGTGTTTAGTGTAGTGGAGTGTTTAGTGTAGTGGAGTGTTTAGTGTAATGAAGTGTTTGGTGTAGTGGAGTGTTTGGTGTAGTGGAGTGTTTAGTATAGTGGAGTGTTTAGTGTAGTGGAGTGTTTAGTGTAGTAGAGTGTTTATTCAGTGGAGTGTTTAGTGTTGTAGAGTGTTTGGTGTACTGGAGTGTTTAGTATAGTGGAATATTTTAGTGAGTGGAGTTTAGTGTAGTGGAGTGTTTAGTGTAGTATTTGGAGTGTTTAGTAGTGAAATGTTTGGTGAAGTGTTTAGTAGTGAAGTGTTTGGTGTAGTGAAGTGTTTAGTGTAGTGGAGTGTTTTTAGTGTTTAGTAGTAGTGTTTGTTTGGTGTTTAGTGTAGTGGAGTGTTTAGTATAGTGGAATGTTTAGTGGAGAGGAGTGTTTAGTGTAGTGGAGTGTTTAGTATAGTGGAGTGGGTGTTTAGTGAGTGTTTGGAGTGGCGTGTTAGTTAGAAATGTTTGGTTAGTGGAGTGTTTAGTGTAGTGGAGTGTTTAGTGTAATGTTTGGAGTGTTTAGTGTATGAAGTGTTTGGTGTAGTGGAGTGTTTGGTGTAGTGGAGTGTTTTTAGTGGAGTGTTTAGTGTAGAGTAGTATTTAGTGTTTAGTGGAGTGTTTAGTATAGTGGAATATTTAGTGGAGTGGAGTGTTTAGTGTAGTGGAGTGTATTAGAATATTTAGTGTAGAGTATTTATTGGAGTGGCGTATTTAGTAGTAGAGTGGTTGGTGGGAGTGTTTAGTACAGTGGAAGTATTTTGAAGTGTTTAGTGTAGTGGAGTGTTTTAGTGAGAAGTGTTTGGTAGTGAAGTGTTTAGTGGAATGTAGTGGAGTGTTTTTAGTGGAGTGTTTAGTGTAGTGGAGTGTTTGGTGGAGTGAAGTGTTTAGTGAGTAGTGTTTAGTGTAGTAAGTGTTTAGTGTAGTAAGTGTTTGGTGTAGTGTAGTGTTTAGTGTAGTGGAGTGTTTAGTGTAGTGTAGTGTTTAGTGTACTGGAGTGTTTAGTATAGTGGAGTGTTTAGTAGTGGAGTGTTTAGTAGTGGAGTGTTTAGTATAGTTTAATGTTTAGTGGAGTGGAGTGTTTATTGAGTGGAGTGTTTGGTGTAAGTGTTTAGTGTAGTGGAGTGTTTAGTATAGTGGAATGTTTAGTGGAGTGGAGTGTTTATTGGAGTGGCGTGTTTAGTGTAGTAGAGTGGTTGGTGGAGTGGAGTGTTTAGTATAGTGGAGTGTTTAGTGTAGTGGAGTGTTTAGTGTAATGGAGTGTTTTAGTGTTTAGTGAGTGGAGTGTTTAGTGTAGTGGAGTGTTTAGTGTAATGGAGTGTTTAGTGGAGTGTTTAGTGGAGTGTTTAGTGTAGTAGAGTGTTTGGTGAGTGGAGTGTTTAGTGTAGTGAAGTGTTTAGTGTAGTGGAGTGTTTATTAGTGGAGTGTTTAGTGTAGTAGAGTGTTTGGTGGAGTGGAGTGTTTAGTGTAGTGGAGTGTTTAGTGTAGTGGAGTCAAGTGTTTAGTGTAGTGGATTGTTTATTGGAGTGGAGTGTTTAGTGTAGTGGAGTGTTTAGTGGAGTGGAGTGTGTTTGTGAGTGTTTTGTGTAGTGGAGTCAAGTCTTTAGTGTAGTGGAGTATT
Organism: Oncorhynchus tshawytscha; assembly: GCF_018296145.1. Classification (NCBI taxonomy): domain Eukaryota; kingdom Metazoa; phylum Chordata; class Actinopteri; order Salmoniformes; family Salmonidae; genus Oncorhynchus; species Oncorhynchus tshawytscha. The sequence goes on from NW_024609506.1 coordinate 91,143, forward strand.
TATTGGAGTGGAGTGTTTAATGTAGTAGAGTGTTTGGTGGAGTGGAGTGTTTAGTAGTGGAGTGTTTAGTGTGAGTGGAAGTGTTTAGTGTAGTAGAGTGTTTTGTAGTGGAGTGTTTAGTGTAGTGGAGTGTTTAGTGTAGTGTTTAGTGTAGTGGAGTGTTTAGTGTAGAGTATTTAGTTTATACTGGTAGTGTTTAGTATAGTGGAATGTTTAGTGAAGAGTATTTAGTGAGTGAGTGTTTAGTGTAGTGGAGTGTTTAGTTGTGGAGTGTTTAGTAGTAAGTATTTAGTGTAGTGTGTTTTGTAGTAGTGTTTAGTGTCGTAGTGTTTGGTGTAGTGAAGTGTTTAGTGTAGTGGAGTGTTTAGTGTAGTGGAAGTGTTTAGTGTAGTAGAGTGTTTGTTGAAGTGTTTAGTGTAGTGTTTTAGTGAGTGTTTAGTGGTATTGTGAAGTGTTTGTTTAGTGTTTAGTGGTAGTGTTTTAGTGAGTGTTTAGTAGTAAAGTTTGTGTTGTTTAGTGTAGTTTAGAGTGTTTAGTGTAGTGAATTATTTAGTGGAGTGTTTAGTGTGTAGAGTGTTTAGTGTAGTGTTTAGTGTAGAAGTATTTAGTATAGTGTTTAGTGGAGAGGAGTGTTTAGTTAGTGGAGTGTTTAGTATTGTGGAGTGTTTAGTGTAGTGAAGTGTTTAGTGTAGTGAAATGTTTTGTAGTGGAGTGTTTAGTGTAGTGAAGTGTTTAGTGTAGTGAAGTGTTTTGTGTAGTGGAGTGTTTGGTGTAGTGGAGTGTTTGGAGTGTTTAGTGTAGTGGAGTGTTTAGTGTAGTGGAGTGTTTAGTGTAGTGGAGTCAAGTGTTTAGTGTAGTGGATTGTTTATTGGAGTGGAGTGTTTAGTGTAGTGGAGTGTTTAGTGGAGTGGAGTGTTTAGTGAGTGGAGTGTTTTGTGTAGTGGAGTCAAGTCTTTAGTGTAGTGGAGTGTTTATTGAGTGGAGTGTTTAATGTAGTAGAGTGTTTGGTAAGGAGTTTAGTGTAGTGGAGTATTTAGTAGAGTGTTTTAGTATTTAGTGGAGTGTTTTTAGAGTATTTAGTGTAGTGGAGTGTTTTTAGTGGAGTGTTTAGTAGTAGTGGAGTGTTTAGTGTAGTAGTATTTTGTGTAGTGAGTGTTTAGTGTGTAGAGTGGAGTGTTTAATAGTAAGTATTTAGTAGTGAAGTGTTTAGTGGAGTGTTTGTTAGTAGTATTTAGTGTAGTAGAAGTGTTTGGTAGTAGAAAGTATTTAGTAGTAAGTGTTTAGTGTAGTGAAGTGTTTAGTGTAGTGGAGTATTTAGTGTAGTAGAGTGTTTAGTAGTAAGTATTTAGTGAGTATTTAGTATAGTAGAATATTTAGTAGAGTAGGAGTATTTAGTGTAGTGGAGTATTTAGTAGTAGAGTATTTAGTGTAGTAAGTATTTAGTGTAGTAGTGTATTTTAGTAGTGGAGTATTTTAGTGTATTTAGTGGTAGTGTTTAGTAGTAGTGGAGTGTTTGGTGTAGTGGAGTAGTAAAGTGTTTAGTGTAGTGAAGTATTTTGTAGTAAAGTGTTTAGTGTAGTAGTGTTTAGTGTAGTAGAGTGTTTAGTTAGGAGTGTTTAGTGTAGTGGAGTGTTTAGTAGTGGAATATTTAGTAGTGGAGTGTTTATTGTAGTGAAGTGTTTAGTGTAAAGTGTTTAGTGAGTGGAGTGTTTAGTAGTGAGTGTTTAGTAGTGGAGTGTTTAGTAGTGGAGTGTTTAGTGGAGTGGAGTGTTTAGTAGTAGTGTTTAGTGTAGTAGAGTGTTTAGTGAGTGGAGTGTTTTAGTGTAGTGGAGTGTTTAGTGTAGTGGAGTATTTATTGGAGTGTTTAGTGTAGTGGAGTATTTAGTTGGAGTGGAGTATTTAGTAGTGGAGTGTTTAGTGTAGTATTTGGAGTCAAAGTGTTTAGTATAGTAGAATATTTAGGAGTGAGTATTTAGTAGTGGAGTATTTAGTATTGGAGTATTTAGTAGTAAGTATTTAGTATAGTAAAATATTTTAGTAGTGGAGTGTTTAGTGTCGTGAAGTATTTTAGTGAAGTATTTAGTGTAGTGAGTATTTAGTGTAGTGGAGTGTTTAGTGTAGTAAGTATTTTAGTGTAGTAGTGTTTAGTGTAGTGGAGTGTTTAGTGTAGTGAGTCAAGTGTTTAGTGTAGTGGATTATTTATTGGAGTGGAGTGTTTAGTGTAGTGGAGTGTTTAGTGTAGTGGAGTGTTTAGTGAGTGGAGTGTTTTGTGTAGTAAGTCAAGTCTTTAGTGTAGTAGAGTGTTTATTGTGGAGTGGAGTAGTAGAAGTATTTAGTAGTAGAGTATTTAGTAGTGTATTTAGTAGTGGAGTATTTAGTGGAGTGAAGTATTTAGTGTAGTAAGTGTTTAGTGTAGTGGAGTATTTAGTGTAGTGGAGTGTTTAGTGTAGTAAGTATTTAGTTAGTAGAAGTATTTAGTAGTGTAGTATTTAGTGTACTGAAGTATTTAGTATAGTAGAATATTTAGTAGAAAGTATTTGTTTAGTGTAGTAGTATTTAGTGTAGTAAGTATTTAGTGTAGTAAGTATTTAGTGTATTTTAGTAGTAAGTATTTAGTAGTAGAAGTATTTAGTGTAGTAGAGTATTTTAGTGAAGTGTTTAGTGAGTAGTATTTAGGAGTGTATTTAGTATAGTGGAGTATTTAGTATAGGAGTGTTTAGTGTAGAAGTATTTAGTGTGGAGTATTTAGTAGTGGAGTATTTAGTGTAGTAAGTGTTTAGTGTAGTAGAAGTATTTAGTATAGTAGAATATTTAGTAGAGAAGTATTTAGTTGTATTTAGTGGAGTATTTAGTGTAGTAAGTATTTAGTGGAGTAAGTATTTTTAGTAGAGTATTTAGTGTAGGAGTGTTTAGTGTAGTAAGTGTTTAGTAGTAGAAGTATTTAGTGTAGTAGAGTATTTAGTGTAGTAGTAAGTGAGTATTTAGTGTAGTAGAAGTATTTAGTGTAGTAAGTCAAGTATTTAGTGTAGTAAAGTAGTAGTAGAAGTATTTAGTAGTAGAAGTATTTAGTAGTGTTTAGTATTTAGTGTAGGAGTATTTAGTAGAATGGAGTATTTAGTGTAGTATTTAGTTGTAAGTATTTAGTGTAGTGGAGTATTTAGTAGTAGAAGTATTTGTAGTAAGTATTTAGTGTGAAGTATTTAGTATGAAGTATTTAGTAGGTAGTGTATTTAGTGTAGTAAATTTAGTAGTAGTAAAGTGTTTAGTGTAGTGGAGTATTTTAGTAGTATTTAGTGGAAGTGTTTAGTGAGTGAAGTATTTTAGTGTAGTAAGTATTTAGTGTAGTAGAGTGTTTAGTGGAGTAAAGTATTTAGTGTAGTAAGTATTTAGTAGTAGTGGAGTATTTAGTAAGTAGAAGTATTTAGTTTAGTAAGTATTTAGTGTAGTGTAGTATTTAGTGTAGTAAGTATTTAGTATAGTGGAATATTTAGTGTAGTAAGTATTTAGTGTAGTAAAGTATTTAGTGTAGTGAAGTGTTTAGTGTAGTGGAGTATTTGGAGTGTTTGGTGTAGTGAAGTATTTAGTGTAGTGGAGTATTTAGTGTAGTGGAGTATTTAGTGTAGTAAGTGTTTGTGTGGTAGAGTGTTTAGTGTAGTAGAGTATTTAGTGTAGTGGAAGTGTTTAGTGTAGTGTAGTGTTTGGTGTACTGGAGTGTTTAGTATAGTGGAATATTTAGTGAAGGAGTATTTAGGAGTATTTAGTAGTGGAGTATTTAGTGGAAGTGTTTAGTGTAGTAAAGTGTTTGTGTAGTAGAGTATTTAGGAGTATTTAGTGTAGTAAAGTATTTAGTAGTAAAGTATTTAGTGGAGTGAAGTATTTAGTAAGTATTTAGTATACTGAAGTATTTAGTATAGTAGAATATTTAGTGTATTTAGTGTAGTGGAGTGTGTTGAAGTATTTAGTAGTAAGAAAGTATTTAGTGTAGTATTTAGTGTAGTAGAAGTATTTAGTATAGTGGAATATTTAGTGTAGAAAGTATTTAGTAGTGTATTTAGTGGAGTGTTTAGTGTAAGTAGAGTGTTTAGTGTAGTGGAGTGTTTAGTGTAGTAGAGTGTTTAGTGTAGAAGTTTTGTGTAGTAGAGTATTTGGTGTAGTGGAGTGTTTAGTATAGTGGAGTGGTAGTGGAGTATTTTTAGAAGTATTTGTAGTAGAGTATTTAGTATTTGTAAGTATTTAGTAGAAGTATTTAGTATACCAAGTATTTAATATAGTGGAAATATTTAGTGAAAGTATTTGTGTAGTAAGTATTTAGTAGTAAGTGTTTAGTAGTAAGTATTTAGTGTAGTGGAGTATTTTAAGTAGTAAGTATTTAGTAGTAGTGAAGTATTTAGTGTAGTGAGTATTTAGTAGTAAGTATTTAGTGTAGTGGAATATTTAGTGAGTGGAGTATTTAGTAGTGGAGTATTTAGTATAGTGGAATATTTAGTAGTGTATTTAGTAAGTAGCGTATTTAATTTAGTATTTAGTAGTGGAGTGTTTAGTGGAGTGGAGTATTTAGGAGTATTTGTAGTGGAGTATTTAGTGTAGTGGAGTATTTAGTGTAGGAGTATTTAGTAGTAAGTATTTAGTAGTAAGTATTTAGTGTAGCAAAGTATTTAGTGTAGTGAAGTATTTAGTGTAGTAGTAGTATTTAGTGTAGTGGAGTATTTAGTATAGTGGAATATTTAGTGGAGAAAAGTGTTTAGTGTAGTGTAGTGGAGTGTTTGGTGTAGTGGAGTGTTTAGGAGTGGAGTATTTAGTGAGTAGAAGTATTTAGTAGTGAGTGTTTAGTGTAGTGAAGTGTTTGGTGTAGTGTAGTATTTAGTGGAGTGTTTAGTGTAGTGGAGTGTTTAGTGTAGTATTTAGTAGGAGTGTTTAGTGTAGTGGAGTGTTTAGTGTAGTGGTATTTAGTATAGTTTTGTTTAGTTAGAGTATTTGTAGTGGAGTGTTTAGTGTAGTAAATGTTTAGTGTAGTGGAGTGTTTAGTATAGTAGTGTTTAGTGGAGTGAGTGTTTTTAGTAAGTGTTTAGTGTAGTAGAGTATTTGGAGTGGAGTGTTTAGTATAGTGGAGTGTTTAGTGTAGTGGAGTGTTTAGTGTAATGGAGTGTTTAGTGGAGTGTTTAGTGGAGTGGAGTGTTTAGTGTAGTGTTTAGTGTAATAGAGTATTTTTGGTTTAGTGGAGGAGTGTTTGTGTAGTGGAGTGTTTGGTGAGTGGAGTGTTTAGTGTAGTGGAGTGTTTATTGGAGTGGAGTGTTTAGTGTAGTAGAGTGTTTGGTGAGTGGAGTGTTTAGTGTAGTGTAGTGTTTAGTGTAGTGGAGTCAAGTGTTTAGTGTAGTGGATTGTTTGTAGTGGAGTGTTTAGTGTAGTGGAGTGTTTAGTATAGTGGAGTGTTTAGTGGAGTGTTTGTGTAGTAGTCAAGTCTTTAGTGTAGTGGAGTATTTATTAGTGTTTAATGTAGTAGTGTTTGGTGGAGTGGAGTGTTTAGTGTAGTGGAGTGTTTAGTGGAAGTGTTTAGTGAGAGTGTTTAAGTGTTTAGTGTAGTGGAGTGTTTAGTGTAGTGGAGTGTTTTGTAGTGGAGTTTAGTGTAGTGGAGTGTTTAGTAGTGAAGTGTTTAGTGTAGTGTAGTGTTTAGTGTAGTGGAGTGTTTAGTATAGTGGAATATTTAGTGAGAGAAGTGTTTAGTGTAGTGGAGTGTTTAGTGGAGTGTTTAGTGTAGTGAAGTGTTTAGTGTAGTGAAGGAGTGGAGTGTTTAGTGTAGTGAAGTGTTTAGTGTAGTGAAGTATTTAGTAGTGGAGTGTTTAGTGTTTAGTGGAGTGAAGTGTTTAGTGTAGTGGAGTGTTTAGTGTAGTGGAGTAGTATTTAGTGTAGTGGATTGTTTATTGTAGAGTATTTAGTGTAGTGAAGTGTTTAGTGTAGTAGAGGAGTGTTTAGTGGAGTGGAGTGTAGTGGAGTGTTTAGTGGAGTGGAGTGTTTAGTATAGTGGAATGTTTAGTGGAGTGGAGTGTTTATTAGTGGAGTGTTTAGTAGTAGTGGTTGGTGGAGTGTTTTTAGTGGAGTGTTTAGTGTAGTGGAGTGTTTAGTGTAGTGGAGTGTTTAGTGGAGTGGAGTGTTTGTGTAGTAGTGTTTAGTGTAGTAGAGTGTTTAGTGTTTAGTGTAGTGGAGTGTTTAGTGTAGTGGAGTGTTTTAGTGGAGTGTTTAGAGTGGAGTGTTTAGTGTAGTAGAGTGTTTTTGAGTGTAGTGGAGTGTTTGGTGTTTAGTGGAGTGTTTAGTGTAGTGTTTGGTGTGGAGTGTTTAGTATAGTGTTTTAGTGGTAGGAGTATTTGTTTAGTGTAGTGGAGTGTTTAGTGAATGTTTAGTGAGGAAGTGTTTAGTGTAGGAGTTTGTTTAGTGTTTAGTGAAGTGTTTAGTGTAGTGAAATGTTTGGTGTAGTGGAGTGTTTAGTGTGTGAAGTGTTTGGTGTAGTGAAGTGTTTTGTGTAGTGGAGTGTTTGGTGTAGTGGAGTGTTTAGTCTAGTGAAGTGTTTAGTGTAGTGGAGTGTTTAGTGGAGTGGAGTGTTTAGTGTAGTGAGTCAAGTGTTTAGTGTAGTGGATTGTTTATTGGAGTGGAGTGTTTAGTGTAGTGGAGTGTTTAGTGTAGTGGAGTGTTTAGTGGAGTGGAGTGTTTTGTGTAGTGGAGTCAAGTCTTTAGTGTAGTGGAGTGTTTATTGGAGTGGAGTGTTTAATGTAGTAGAGTGTTTGGTGGAGTGGAGTGTTTAGTGTAGTGGAGTGTTTAGTGGAGTGTTTATTTGGAGTGTTTAGTGTAGAGTGTTTAGTGTAGTAGAGTGTTTGGTGTAGTGGAGTGTTTAGTTAGTGGAGTGTTTAGTGTAGTGGAGTGTTTAGTGTAGTAGTGTTTAGTGTAGTGTAGTGTTTGGTGTACTAGTGTTTAGTATAGTGGAATGTTTAGTGGAGAAGTGTTTAGTGTAGTGGAGTGTTTAGTGTAGTGGAGTGTTTAGTGTAGTGAAGTGTTTGGTGTAGTGGAGTGTTTTTAGTGTAGTGGAGTGTTTAGTGGAGTGGAGTGTTTAGTGGAGTGTTTAGTTGGAGTGTTTAGTGGAGTGGAGTGTTTAGTGTAGTGGAGTGGAGTGTTTATTGGAGTGGAGTGGAGTGTTTAGTGTAGTGAAGTGTTTAGTGTAGTAGAGTATTTGGTGTAGTGTAGTGTTTAGTGTAGTGGAGTGTTGAGTGTAGTGGAGTGTTTAGTGGAGTGGAGTGTTTAGTATAGTGGAATGTTTAGTGGAGTGGAGTGTTTATTGGAGTGGAGTGTTTAGTGTAGTAGAGTGTTTAGTGTTTCGTATAGTGGAGTGTTTAGTGTAGTGGAGTGTTTAGTGTTGGAGTGTTTAGTGGAGTGGAGTGTTTAGTTAGTAGAGTGTTTAGTGTAGTAGAGTGTTTGGTGGAGTGGAGTGTTTAGTGTAGTGGAGTGTTTAGTGGAGTCAAGTGTTTTAGTGAGTGTTTATTGGAGTGGAGTGTTTAGTGTAGTAGAGTGTTTAGTGAGTGGAGTGTTTATTGAGTGGAGTGTTTAGTGGAATGGAGTGTTTAGTATAGTGGAGTGTTGAGTGTTTGGTGGAGTGTTTAGTGTAGTGAGTGTTTAGTGTAGTGGAGTGTTTAGTGTAGTGGAGTGTTTAGTGTAGTGAAGTGTTTGGTGAGTGAGTGTTTAGTGTAGTGGAGTGTTTAGTGTAGTGGAGTGTTTAGTAGTGGAGTGGAGTGTTTAGTGTTGGTTAGTGTAGTTTGGAGTGGAGTGTTTTAGTGTTTAGTGTAGTGGAGTGTTTAGTGGAGTGGAGTGTTTAGTGAGTGGAGTGGAGTGTTTAGTGTAGTGAGTGTTTAGTTGAGTGAAGTGTTTAGTGTAGTGAAGTGTTTAGTGTAGTGAAGTGTTTAGTGTAGTGGAGTGTTTAGTATAGTGGAGTGTTTAGTGTAGTGGAGTGTTTAGTGTAGGAGTGTTTAGTGTAGTGAGTGTTTGGTGTAGAGTGTTTGGTGTAGTGAAGTGTTTGGTGTAGTGAGTGTTTGGTTAGTGGAGTGTTTGGTGTAGTAGTGTTTGGTGTAGTGGAGTGTTTGGTGTAGTGGAGTGTTTAGTGTAGTGGAGTGTTTAGTGTAGTGGAGTGTTTAGTGTAGTGTAGTGTTTGGTGTACTGGAGTGTTTAGTATAGTGGAATGTTTAGTGAGGAGTGTTTTTAGTGGAGTGTTTAGTGTAGGAGTGTTTAGTGTAATGAAGTGTTTGGTGTAGTGGAGTGTTTGGTGTAGTGGAGTGTTTAGTATAGTGGAGTGTTTAGTGTAGTGGAGTGTTTAGTGTAGTGGAGTGTTTATTGGAGTGGAGTGTTTAGTGTTGTAGAGTGTTTGGTGTACTGGAGTGTTTAGTATAGTGGAATGTTTAGTGGAGAGGAGTGTTTGGTGTAGTGGAGTGTTTAGTGTAGTGGAGTGTTTAGTGTAGTGGAGTGTTTAGTGTAGTGGAGTGTTTAGTGTAGTGGAATGTTTAGTGGAGAGGAGTGTTTAGTGTAGTGGAGTGTTTAGTGGAGTGGGGTGTTTAGTGGAGTGAAATGTTTGGTGTAGTGGAGTGTTTAGTGTAGTGGAGTGTTTAGTGTAGTGGAGTGTTTAGTGTAATGAAGTGTTTGGTGTAGTGGAGTGTTTGGTGTAGTGGAGTGTTTAGTATAGTGGAGTGTTTAGTGTAGTGGAGTGTTTAGTGTAGTGGAGTGTTTATTGGAGTGGAGTGTTTAGTGTTGTAGAGTGTTTGGTGTACTGGAGTGTTTAGTATAGTGGAATGTTTAGTGGAGAGGAGTGTTTTGTGTAGTGGAGTGTTTAGTGTAGTGAAGTGTTTGGTGTAGTGAAGTGTTTGGTGTAGTGTAGTGGAGTGTTTACTGGAGTGGAGTGTTTAGTGGAGTGGAGTGTTTAGTGTAGTGGAGTGTTTAGTGTAGTGGAGTGTTTAGTACAGTGGAATGTTTAGTGGAGTGGAGTGTTTAGTGTAGTGGAGTGTTTAGTATAGTGGAATGTTTAGTGGAGTGGAGTGTTTATTGGAGTGGCGTGTTTAGTGTAGTAGAGTGGTTTGGAGTGTTTAGTGAGTGGAGTGTTTAGTGTAATGGAGTGTTTAGTGTAGTGGAGTGTTTAGTGTAGTGGAGTGTTTAGTGTAGTGTGTTTAGTGTAGTGGAGTGTTTAGTAGTGGAGTGTTTAGTGTAGTGGAGTGTTTAGTGTGTGGAGTGTTTAGTGTAGTGTAGTGTTTGGTGTACTGGAGTGTTTAGTATAGTGGAATGTTTAGTGGAGAGGAGTGTTTAGTGTAGTGGAGTGTTTAGTGTAGTGGAGTGTTTAGTGGAGTGGAGTGGGTGGTTGGTGGAGTGGAGTGTTTAGTGGAGTGGAGTGTTTAGTGTAGTGGAGTGTTTAGTGTAGTGAAGTGTTTGGTGTAGTGTAGTGTTTAGTAGTGGAGTGTTTAGTGTAGTGTAGTGTTTGGTGTACTGGAGTGTTTAGTATAGTGGAGTGTTTGTGTAGTGGAGTGTTTAGTGTAGTGGAGTGTTTAGTATAGTTTAATGTTTTTAGTGTTTATTGAGTGGAGTGTTTGGTTAGTGAAGTGTTTAGTGTAGTGGAGTGTTTAGTATAGTGGAATGTTTAGTGGAGTGGAGTGTTTATTGGAGTGGCGTGTTTAGTGTAGTAGAGTGGTTGGTGGAGTGGAGTGTTTAGTATAGTGGAGTGTTTAGTGTAGTGGAGTGTTTAGTGTAATGGAGTGTTTCGTGGAGTGTTTAGTGGAGTGGAGTTTTTAGTGTAGTGGAGTGTTTAGTGTAATGGAGTGTTTAGTGGAGTGTTTAGTGGAGTGGATTGTTTAGTGTAGTAGAGTGTTTGGTGGAGTGGAGTGTTTAGTGTAGTGGAGTGTTTATTGGAGTGGAGTGTTTAGTGTAGTAGAGTGTTTGGTGGAGTGGAGTGTTTAGTGTAGTGGAGTGTTTGGTAGTGAGTCAAGTGTTTTTAGTGGTGTTTAGTGGAGTGTTTAGTGTAGTGGAGTGTTTAGTGGAGTGGAGTGTTTAGTGGAGTGGAGTGTTTTGTGTGGAGTCAAGTCTTTAGTGTAGTGGAGTATTTATTGGAGTGGTGTTTAATGTAGTAGAGTGTTTGGTGAGTGGAGTGTTTAGTAGTGTGTTTAGTGGAGTGGAGTGTTTAGTGTAGTAGAGTGTTTTGTAGTGGAGTGTTTAGTGTAGTGGAGTGTTTAGTGTAGTGGAGTGTTTAGTGTAGTGGAGTGTTTAGTGTAGTGGAGTGTTTAGTGTAGTGTAGTGTTTGGTGTACTGGAGTGTTTAGTATAGTGGAATGTTTAGTGGAGAGGAGTGTTTAGTGTAGTGGAGTGTTTAGTATTGTGGAGTGTTTAGTGTAGTGAAGTGTTTAGTGTAGTGAAATGTTTGGTGTAGTGGAGTGTTTAGTGTCGTGAAGTGTTTGGTGTAGTGAAGTGTTTTGTGTAGTGGAGTGTTTGGTGTAGTGGAGTGTTTAGTGTAGTGAAGTGTTTAGTGTAGTGGAGTGTTTAGTGTAGTGGAGTGTTTAGTGTAGTGGAGTCTAGTGTTTAGTGTAGTGGATTGTTTATTGGAGTGGAGTGTTTAGTGTAGTGAAGTGTTTAGTGTAGTAGAGTGTTTGGTGTAGTGTAGTGTTTAGTGTAGTGGAGTGTTGAGTGTAGTGGAGTGTTTAGTGGAGTGGAGTGTTTAGTATAGTGGAATGTTTAGTGGAGTGGAGTGTTTATTGGAGTGGAGTGTTTAGTGTAGTAGAGTGGTTGGTGGAGTGGAGTGTTTCGTATAGTGGAGTGTTTAGTGTAGTGGAGTGTTTAGTGTAGTGGAGTGTTTAGTGGAGTGGAGTGTTTAGTGTAGTAGAGTGTTTAGTGTAGTAGAGTGTTTGGTGGAGTGGAGTGTTTAGTGTAGTGGAGTGTTTAGTGTAGTGGAGTCAAGTGTTTCGTGTAGTGGAGTGTTTATTGGAGTGGAGTGTTTAGTGTAGTAGAGTGTTTAGTGGAGTGGAGTGTTTATTGGAGTGGAGTGTTTAGTGGAATGGAGTGTTTTATAGTGGAGTGTTGAGTGTTTGGTGAGTGGAGTGTTTAGTGTAGTGGAGTGTTTAGTGTAGTGGAGTGTTTAGTGTAGTGGAGTGTTTAGTGTAGAGTGTTTGGTGGAGTGGAGTGTTTAGTGTAGTGGAGTGTTTAGTGTAGTGGAGTGTTTGTGTGTGAGTGGAGTGTTTAGTGGAGTGGAGTGTTTAGTGTAGTGGAGTGTTTGGTGGAGTGGAGTGTTTTGTGTAGGGGAGTGTTTAGTGTAGTGGAGTGTTTAGTAGTGGAGTGTTTAGTGTAGTGGAGTGTTTAGTGTAGTGGAGTGTTTAGTGGAGTGGAGTGTTTAGTTTAGTGGAGTGTTTAGTGTAGTGGAGTGTTTTTAGTGTGTTTAGTGGAGGAGTGTTTAGTTAGTGGAGTGTTTAGTGTAGGAGTGTTTAGTGTAGTGGAGTGTTTAGTGAGTGGAGTGTTTGTTAGTGAAGTATTTAGTGGAGTGTTTAGTGTTGGAGTGTTTAGTAGTGGAGTATTTTTAGTGGAGTGGAGTGTTTAGTTTGGAGTGTTTAGTGAGTGGAGTGTTTAGTGTAGTGGAGTGTTTAGTGTAGTGGAGTGTTTAGTTTAGAGTGTTTGGAGTGGAGTGTTTGTGTAGTAGTGTTTAGTGTAGTGGAGTGTTTAGTGTAGTGGAGTGTTTAGTGTAGTGGAGTGTTTAGTGTAGTGGAGTGTTTAGTGTAGTGGAGTGTTTAGTGTAGTGGAGTGTTTAGTGTAGTGGAGTGTTTAGTGTAGTGGAGTGTTTAGTGGAGTGGAGTGTTTAGTGTAGTGAAGTGTTTCGTGTAGTAGAGTGTTTGGTTAGTGTGTTTAGTAGTGGAATGTTTAGTTGGAGTGTTTATTAGTGGAGTGTTTAGTTTAGAGTGTTTGTGTAGTGGAGTGTTTAGTTAGTAGTGTTTGGTAGTGGAGTGTTTAGTGTAGTAGAGTGTTTAATTAATGGTGTTTAGTGTAGAGTGTTTAGTGTAGTGGAGTGTTTAGTGTAGTGGAGTGTTTAGTGTAGTGTGTTTAGTGTTTAGTGTTTAGTGTAGTGGAGTGTTTAGTGTAGTGGAGTGTTTAGTGTAGTGGAGTGTTTAGTGTAGTGGAGTGTTTAGTGTAGTGGAGTGTTTAGTGTAGTGGAGTATGTGTTGTGAGTGACATTCTGTGTCCTGTCCTTCAGTCATCACTATCTTCAATGGAAAGGTGGAGGAGGTGGAACTGCCAGTGGAGAAAGTAGACATCATCATCTCAGAGTGGATGGGCTACTGTCTCTTCTACGAGTCTATGCTCAATACGGTCATCTTCGCCAGGGACAAATGGCTAGTAAGCGTGTGTGATTGTTTTTGTGTATGGGGTGTGTGTGAGAGAGAGAGAGAAGAGAGAGAGAGAGAGAGAGAGAGATAGAGAGAGAGACAATACAGGTGTAGGGTCTTAATTTGGTCAGTCTTTTGTTGCTGAGACTTTTCTTGCACCACAAGAAATGCAGCTTTGAGCTTTGAAGATTTACATAAATTCAGTGAAAACCCACACTAACACATGGTTATATTAACAGTATTGCACTTTTCATGTAGCATATTTTTGTCCAGCTAATAGCCTAACCACCGATCAAGCAACATTATGGACTAAACATTCAAATCCTGTTGCTCTAGGATACTTTTTCTGTGACAATATAGAGCAGATGAAGATCCTACACCTGTACATGCATGCATGTATGTGTGCAATGATGTGTGTTCATGTGTGTGTGCATGTACGTTTGTGCGTGTGTGTGTGTGTGTGTGTGTGTGTGTGTGTGTGCATCCACATATATCGACAAAGGTCCTGCTTATAGCGCCCAGCGAGAGGACGATCTGGTTTCTAACTAGTGTTGCTGCTTCAGGGTTTTAGACCGGGTATGAGCTAATGTTACATACAGGATGCCAGGTGTGCAGACAATGCATGTGACTGTAGGATGTCTCTATTCTCTATGAGGTGTATCTAAAATCAATTTATGTGTCTCCTCTCACATTCAGAAGCCTGGAGGGCTGATGTTTCCTGACAGGGCTGCTCTGTATGTGGTGGCCATCGAGGACAGGCAGTACAAGGACTTCAAGATACACTGTGAGAACATCCTTCCGTCTCTGTTTCTTAGCTACTGTGTGTATACTGTATGTATGCTGGAGGTATCCTGTCCTCTCCCTCTTCCAGTAGGCTCTCTCCTCCAGCCTTTGGGTTGGACTAGACTACAGAGAGCTGTGCAGAGGAGGGATGGAGGGAAGAGAGGGAGAGCCTGTCTACTCTGTTCTTAACCCGAACTGAAGTAGACCTATAATACAAGGCTGCCAGATGTAGTGGAAGAGTATTTAAGGCCCCTGTCTCTCACTAGAGGAACACCAGATAGACATACTAAGGGAGCCAACGTTTTTGGCAATTGTAAAGCTGTGCTATCTTTCCACTGTTTCTGAGGGTTGTTATCGATCCTAGGCAGCAAGTAGAGAATAACAGTTTTAATCTCAATCTAAAACTTGAGACACTCTTCCAATCCAACACAGTGCCAATAAAGTCTGTGTGATGGCCACCACTGAGAAAGTCTGTGTGAGAGAATCTGTATGAGAAAGTCTGTGTGATGACCACCACTGAGAGAGAGAGAGAGTCTGTGTGATGACCCCCACTTAGAGAGAGAGAGAGTCTGTGTGATGACCACCACTTAGAGAGAGAGAGAGTCTGTGTGATGACCACCACTTAGAGAGAGAGAGAGAGAGAGAGAGAGAGTGAGGGAGAGAGGCTGTGTGATGACCACCACTTAGAGAGAGAGAGTCTGTGTGATGACCACCACTGAGAGAGAGAGAGAGAGAGAGAGAGAGAGAGAGAGAGAGTGAGGGAGAGAGGCTGTGTGATGACCACCACTTAGAGAGAGAGGCTGTGTGATGACCAACACTTCAGACACAGAGTGTACCAGATTTGCTCATATCTGAGTGTGTGTGTGTGACCACCACTTGTGTGTGTGTGTGTGTGTGTGTGTGTGTGTGTGTGTGTGTGTGTGTGTGTGTGTGTGTGTGTGTGTGTGTGTGTGTGTGTGTGTGTGTGTGTGTGTGTGTGTGTGTGTGTGTGTGTGTGTGTGTATTCAGGGTGGGAGAACGTGTACGGTTTTGACATGACCTGCATCCGTAACGTGGCCATGAGAGAGCCCCTGGTGGACGTGGTGGACCCCAAACAGGTGGTGACCAACTCCTGCCTAGTCAAGGTCAGTGTGTGTGTGTATATATGTATGTATGTATATGTGTGTGTGTGTGTGTATATATGTATGTATATGTGTGTATATGTGTGTGTGTGTGAATTACTGCATGAATCCAGACAGACTTAAGAAATGACTTTCCAAAATTGAAGTGTCACAGAGAGACTACCAGCGAAGAATTATGATGAGCCCTAAATGGGTTCCGTGTCCCTGTGATTTGCATGTCAATGAATGTGTCTAGACTGTGTGTTTCTAGACTGTACAGACTTCACAGTGGGACCCATGCCAGCCACCATATCTGAGCCATAAATAGGCCTGGCACTCCCGGGTCTGTGTGACACATTGGGATTTAACACTGCTGTCCTGTCCTGTCCAATGACGGCCTGTCTGTCCTGTCCGATGTCACATCAATCATCCAAAAGAGAGGCATGATATGAGATGCTGTGTGAATTATCTTCAGGAGGAAAGTATTTGATGCTGAGAGGTGCCATGCTTTCTAGGGCGTATGAATGAAAGGATGGAGGGATGAATTGAACAGATGAAGGAATGAATTAATAAAACAGATGATTGACTCACTGACTGACTGGATTGAATAAATGAATGAATAAATGAATGAATGAATGAATAAACAAATATATTGGGTGGAATTGAATGAAATAAAGAGTAGAACACAAACATGGAAGGAGAGGTTAGTCAGGTAGTGGGGGTGCAAAAAGCACTGGATCAGAAAGCATGTCATGAAACTTCTCAACAATCTAATATCATCCCATAGATAATGAGGTTGAAGGGCAGAATGGAGCCAAAGACGTGTGTTTGAGAGATGTGCATTTGTGTATGTCTGACAGTGCTTTTATGTATGAGGGAGTGATAGATGTAAGGCGAGAGAGATTGAGAGAGATATGTTGAAATAGAGGAGAAAGGAGAAGTGTATGTGTGTGTGTGAGAGAGAGATATCTTTCTTCCGATGCATGTCACCCTGTACCATATTTCCCTTGTAACCTATGACCCAGGAAGTGGACATCTACACGGTGAAGCCTGAGGACCTGTCTTTCACCACGGCCTTCTGCCTGCAGATCCAGAGGAACGACTATGTCCACGCCATGGTCACCTACTTCAACATTGAGTTCACCAAGTGTCATAAGAAGACTGGCTTCTCTACCGGTTAGACCTCACCACGCACATATGGGTTGTGTTCATTTGGCACCAAGAGTCAGAAAACAGACTGAAACAGGGAAGAACTACCTGAACTAGTCCAATAAGAAAGACCTACTTTTATTTTCCATTGCAAAAATGTTTTGTTACTAATGAACATACCCCACGATGTGACCACATTCAAGTACACTAAACGCTAGGTCCTTTGAAATGAGGTGTATGACAATATAAGTTACATATCTTCCACACAAGCCACTTGTGTTGTTAAAAGCTCTGGAACCTGAAGCCACTAGAGATCTTTTACAGGGAGAGAACCACCGTGTTCAGTTTCTGTGTCCTGTCCAGGTTATGCAACAATGAAAAGTTGTCATTTCAAACAGACATCAATCATTTTGTGTAAATCAGTCAATTGTAGCACTTGTACAAATAAGCCAGGGTGAAAATATTTTCTCATACCTGTAGTTGTGGAGATTCTTGTCTTTGGCAATGATCCTTTGGTTTTGTTTGGAAGATTGTGGAAGCACAGCACATTTTTGCATGTTAATTCATCAAAGTTTTGACAAGGGGAGGGTGATATTATTGTGAGGTGTAGGTTTGAGGCTGATGATCAAAAGGTACTGCTAGACATAAAAGCATGAAGTAATAACATACTTTGCTGTTTCCTATAATGACAAGTTGACTTGGGTGCTCAGCTCTTGACCCCCTCTAGTGGTGTGAAGTGGAACAGCACAGGTTAAAAATACATTCTAATGGTACTTTTTCTGTCTCCCTCTCCGTCTGATTATTTGACTCTCCACCATCTCTGTGAAGATCTCAATTGCATACTCATCGCGTCCTCTCTCCTCTCAAAACCCTTTGGAGGATAAGTCAGAGGGGAGGGACCTCTGGCTTTCTTATCCAATGGGTGATGAGAAGGAGACAAGGAGAGAGGATGCAATATGTATGCAATTGAGATCTCCCCTATGTCTCTCAATACCATATTCATTTTCTCCTAATCCTCTCTCCATCTCTGCCTCCTCCTCCTCTCTCTTGTTCCCCTCCTCCTATGCCTCCCCCTCTCTTCCATCTCCCCCTCCTCCTCTCTTGTTCCCCTCCTCCTATTCCCCCTCCTCTCTTTCATCTCCTCCTTCTCCTCTCTTGTTCCCCTCCTCCTATTCCCCCTCTCTTCCATCTCCCCTCCTCCTCTCTTGTTCCCCTCCTCCTATTTCTCCCTCTCTCTTTCATCTCCTCCTCCTCCTCTCTTGTTCCCCTCCTCCTATTCCTCCCTCTCTCTTTCATCTCCTCCTTCTCCTCTCTTGTTCCCCTCCTCCTATTCCCCCTCTCTTCCATCTACCCCTCCTCCTCTCTTGTTCCCCTTCTCCTATTCCCCCTCTCTTCCATCTCCCCCTCCTCCTCTATTGTTCCCCTCCTCCTATTCCCCCTCTCTTCCATCTCCCCCTCCTCCTCTCTTGTTCCCCTTCTCCTATTCCCCCCTCTCTTCCATCTCCCCCTCCTCCTCTATTGTTCCCCTCCTCCTATTCCTCCCCCTCTCTTCCATCTCCCCCTCCTCCTCTATTGTTCCCCTCCTCCTATTCCTCCCCCTCTCTTCCATCTCCCCCTCCTCCCCTCTTGTTCCCCTCTTCCTATTCCTCCCCCTCTCTTCCATCTCCCCCACCTCTCTTGTTCCCCTCCTCATATTCCTCCCCTCTCTTCCATCTCCCCCTCCTCCTCTATTGTTCCCCTCCTCCTATTCCTCCCCCTCTCTTCCATCTCCCCTTCCTCCCCTCTTGTTCCCCTCTTCCTATTCCTCCCCCTCTCTTCCATCTCCTCCACCTCTCTTGTTCCCCTCCTCATATTCCTCCCCCTCTCTTCCATCTCCCACGCCTCTCTTGTTCCCCTCCTCCTATTCCTCCCCCTCTCTTCCATCTCCCCCTCCTCTCTTGTTCCCCTCCTCCTAATTCTCCCCCTCTCTCCCATGTTCAGCTCCTGACGCCGCCAGTACCCACTGGAAGCAGACAGTGTTTTACCTGGAGGACTACCTGACTGTGAGGAAGGGAGAGGAGATACTGGGCAGCATCGCAGTCAAGCCCAACGATAAGAACGTGGTGAGAATAGAGCTACGCTGTATTAGAACTGCAACTGACTCCAGGCCAGCATAGAATAAAATGCTGTTTAAAAAATAATCATTCTAGATGGGGTTTTTCTATAGATGTCAAGTCTTTAACATGTTCTATGAATATGTCTTTCTAAGAGTGAAGCCCTACATGAGTATTAGCTCAGATGCCGCAAAAGCGCCATCCTATTGCTGTACCACCCACTGACTTTAACTGTTAATACTCTACAAATGCATCCTCCCTTCTTCCCTTATTTGAAGTATTCACGGATTGGAGAGGGTTGGATTGGTGAAAGTAGTACAGTGGGAAACTGGCAGTGACTTATCCAACCTTAGAAACAGCTGAAGTGGGAAGTTTACATACACTTAGGTTGTAGTCATTAAATCTCGTTTTTCAACCACTCCACAAATGTCTTGTTAACAAACTATAGTTTTGGCAAGTCTGTTAAGACATCTACTTTGTGCATGACACAAGTAATTTTTACAACAATTGTTTACAGACAGATTATTTCACTCATAATTCACTGCATCACAATTCCAGTGGGTCAGAAGTTTACATACACTAAGTTGACTGTGCCTTTAAACAGCTTGGAAAATTCCAGAAAATTATGTCATGGCTTTAGAAGCTTCTGATAGGCTGATTGACATCATTTGAGTCAATTGGAGGTGTGCCTGTGGATGTATTTCAAGGTCTTCCTTCAAACTTGGTGACTCTTTGCTTGACATCACGGGGAAATCAAAAGAAATCAGCCAAAAATGGTTGACCTCCACAAGTCTGGTTCATCCTTAGGAGCAATTTCCAAACGTCTGAAGGTACCATGTTCATCTGTACACACAATAGTATGCAAGTATAAACACCATGGGACCACGCAGCCATCATACCGCTCAGGAAGGAGACGTGTTCTGTCTCCTAGAGATGAACGTACTTTGGTGCGAAAAGTGCAAATCAATCACAGAACAACAGCAAAGGACCCTGTGAAGATGCTGGAGGGAACAGGTACATAAGTATCTATTTCCACAGTAAAACGACATATCGACATAACCTGAAAGACCACTCAGCAAGGAAGAAGCCACTGCTCCAAAACTGCCATAAAAAAGCCAGACTATGGGGACAAAGTACAAAGATTGTACTTTTTGGAGAAATGTCCTCCTGTCTGATGAAACAAAAATATAACTATTTGGCCATAGTGACCATGGTTATGTTTGGAGGAAAAAGGGGGAGGCTTGCAAGCCGAAGAACACCATCCCAACCGTGAAGCACGGGGTTGGCAGCATCATGTTGTGGGGGTGCTTTGCTGCAGGAGGGACTGGTGCACTTCACAAACTAGATGGCATCATGAGGGAGGAAAATGATGCGGATGTATTGAAGCAACATCTCAAGACATCAGTCAGGAAGTTAAAACTTGGTCACAAATGGGTCTTCCAAATGGACAATGACCCCAAGCATACTTCCCAAGTTGTGGTCAAATGGCTTAAGGACAACAAAGTCAAGGTATTGGAGTGGCCATCACAAAGCCCTGACCTCAATCCTATAGAATATTTGTGGGCAGAACTGAAAACTGTGTGCGAGCAAGGAGGCCTACAAACCTGACTCAGTTACACCAGCTCTGTCAGGGGGAATGGGCCAAAATTCACCCAACTCATTGTGGGAAGCTTGTGTGACCCAAGTTAAATAATTTAAAGGCAATGCTTCCAAATACTAATTGAGTGTATGTAAACTTCTGACCCACTAGGAATGTGATGAAAGAAATAAAAGCTCAAATAAATCATTCTCTCTACTATTATTCTGACATTTCACATTCTTAAAATAAAATGGTGATCCTAACTTACCAAAGACAGGGAATTTTTACTAGGATTAAATGTCAGGAGTTGTGAAAAACTGAGTTTAAATGTATTTGGCTAAGGTGTATGTAAACTTCCAACTTCAACTGTAGGTCAGTGACTACTTTAAATGGAGGGAGGAAGGAAGGATGTCTTTTCAAAGCATTCAAAAGGGCTAAATATCCCTCCTGTTGTGTCCATCTCAAATACCCTTTTCCCATTGCCAAGCCGTACTGTGCTGGCCTGGTTACACATCCGTAGTTACTGAAATTGTAGGAGGACAATGTGAAAAGAAAATACCAGAGGCAGCACCTCTGGTTGGGGTCGACATGATACTGTCAAATGGTTATAGGTGGACTGAAGAGTCTTCTCTTGTATTCCAGCGGGACCTGGAGTTCACCTTGGAGTTGGACTTTAAAGGACAGCTGTGTGATGCGGCCATTTCCCACGACTACAAGATGCGCTAGCAGACCAGCAAAGGGCGATATCCCCCTCCTTGAGAGGGAGGGCACAGGCTCTCCAACAGGCCCTCTTATTGGTCCGAGAGGGACACGATACGCATCTGATTGGATGACAGCGCTCCAGCACCTAAGTGATGTCATAAAAACAAGCCATTTCAAAGCAATAGCGCCATCACCTGCCACATTTTTAAAGCTGCCCTGAGAATGTAATATCCCTGATGAACTTGATTTGTTATTTTTTTCAGGTTGAGTTTCAGTGTTATCAGTACTAGAGCTAAAGAAGTTATAGGGATTTTAGATGCCAGTCCAGAGGCACTTTAAGGACAAACTCTGAGCATGTCTTTTATCAAGGAAAACAGACAGACTACACCTCTGTTTTACAGCTGTCTTTCAAAGTTCAACGAATGCAGAACCCGAAGAGTTTAACAGAAAAGTCATTCAGTGTTTGTTCAAGTTAGTTATATTTTGTTGGTATTCAGTACTGGTAAATTTGCATGTTTAGCTTTTTGTTCTTGGTTGATTTCAGGTATCATGATTTGATCATTTGAGATATTCACAATTGCCAATGGAACATGTTTAATGATAGAAACCTGTGAGAAATGTCTTGTCTTCCATCTCTAGCTGGAAGTTATTTTGCCATTTTGATTTTGGGGTGTGGTGTAGGAGTGATGAACAAATAAAGAACAATTACTTAGAATTGTTGGGAAAGATTCAAATAATTAGATTTCACATCAGTATTTTAATCAAATTTATGACAATCATTATTTTGTAACGAACTACCAACTTAATCAAGCTCTTATTTACATATCTCTTATTTCTTGTTTACATATCCACTCTGTGTTGTGATTAACAACATAATCACAACTAAAGAAAAACAATCATTCTATACATTGAAATGATTGATCCACTTTTTAAATTAACCAAATATACCATTAGTTCTACAGTAGAACACATGTCTATTGCTCATAACAGTCAGGAGGTCCAAATAACAACAGAAAAAGGGTTGTAATGTAGACTAGAGCTAAATCCACTAGGATCCAGCTCAACTGGGCTCTTTGCCTTTAATAAAACAGGTACTGAAAGAAGAGCCATCCTAATTTGAGACATTGATTAACAAATGTCCACAAAGTTAGGATTTGGCACCGAGAGCACAGAGAAAGAGTTAGATTGAAGAGTTCCTTCACTTGTTATCAGGAGTCTCTAGCCATTCCAAATGCTCTCTCTCTATTCTGTCAGAGTGTCTTCACTTGCAGCAGGCTTTCTTCTTGACGGGCAGGACCTCCAGTAAGACAAACGTGTCTCTCACCCGATCCTCCTGCTCTTTCAGCACTCTGGACACACAGACAGATGCATTGACATGTCACACACTGTCCCCAAATTGACTCTGGAGAAAGAAGGATGTATTTGGAGATTTGAGTTCATCTGAAAGGATTAGCATCCATACAAAATTCCTATTCTAATTGATCAGAGGGGGAGGTGGGAACATTAACATAGCTTATACCTGTCCAATTCATTCAGATCTGGATACCTAGGGGCTGTCCCTCTCCCTCCCTTACCTGGCCAGGTGGATCATGGCCTCTGTCACGTTGTAGCCGGTGTAAGCACTGACCTCATAGAATATCACACGGGTGTCCTACAGGGGAGAAGAGACTCAGGTCACTGGTTGTCACTTGGCTCAAATGAACATCCTACAACATTAGCTAAGTTGGAAAATAATCCTGCAGCAACAGGAAATGTTCATTATAATTAATGGACATTTATTTTTTAGGGTGCCAGCTACTGGCCCTCCAACACCACCTCCATTAGCATGTGGTCTCCCATCCAGGGACTGACCAGGACCGACCCTGCTTAGCTACAGAGGCAAGCTAGCAGTAGGATGCACGATGGTATGCTGCTGACAAGTCAAACATTTTTACGTGGAAATTAAACTTGAGAAGATTTTTTTATACCTTGAATATGCTACAAGTTTACATTTCCTGCTGTGCAAGAAAATTCCTGCAACAGGATGGTCAAATTAAGATATGGCATCTGTAGAGGCTACAGAGACCTACATATGGCAATAGTGACAGCTATGCGAGGTCTTGTCCATATTTATAGACAGTGAACAGATTTCCCCCCCCTCTGTGTTGGTCGTTCAGTTCTTGAGATAAGTGTGCTATAGGATGATACGAGTCCCTAAACGGAGAACTCACGTGGGCCAGAGTCTCTGCATCTTTAAGTGGTACCTCCCTCTCGGACGTCGCGTCCATCTTGTTGCCCAGGAGCAGGATGGGAATGCCCACTCCCGCAGCCTCCTGGGAAAACAGAGGTCAATCAAAGGTCAGGCATCTGCTTAAAACGTTCAGATAAAAATAAACTGGAGAACAAACAATTATTTGTCATGTGAGCTGACCTGGACGTTGATGAGCCAGGGTCGCACGGCCTTGAAGCTGTCCAGCAACGTGATGTCGTACATGACCACCACGCCGTCTGCCTTACGGAAGAACTGCTTGGTGATGCTGCGGTACCTGTAGCCAACACAGAGAACAGTCACAACTGGACAAAATGGAACCCTGTTTATTTTGCCAAAGTGCCAAATGCCAACCTGAGAATGTTGCTTTGTTGTCATTTAAGTCACATTCTCAGACTATCATCCAGGCAAAAATAACACATCACATTCTTAGCTACTGTTATCTATTGGTGAGGTTTTGGCAATACTATTTTCACTGGTCCGTGGCCACTCACCTCTCCTGCCCGGCCGTGTCCCACAGCTGCATGGCTACCTGGGTGTTGTCCAACATTAGAGTCTTCACACTGTAGTCAATCCCTGTCAGGAATATCACTCAGACTGGTTATTAGGGTAAGAGGAATACACAGCAATAATATACCGTAGCGTTACATCCTTTCATTAATGAACACTAGAGGGGGTAGTTGAGCTATTCATCAAGCTTCATGCTTTAGGTAATTGTCTTTCACAGTCAAAGCGGTGAAATCAAACAAGCTGCCCTAGAATGGGGAACCAAGGGGATTCAGAGGAGAATTAAATGGATTCGATGTGACATAATCTGCGGTGGTACAATGTGTACCGGGGGTTCATAGACTGGGAGTGTGACTTTACGAGCCCTTTCATGTGATGCTGCTTTGCCCTTCAATCTTCTGATAGTACACACACACACACACACACACACACACTGCATTAACACAAAAGGTCCGTGACACCCGTGGTACACAGTAATGTGTTTTCGGCTCTCACCCACAGTAGCGGGGCTGGAGGGGTGGAAGCGGCCGTCACAGAAGGTGCGCAGCAGGGAAGTCTTGCCCACACTGGAGTTGCCCACCAGAACCACCTTAAACAGGCGGTCTGGGGAAGGCACGGCCCTCTCCTTCACCCTCTGGAGGGACAGGCAGAGAAAGAGGTCAACAGAATGATATTTTCAATTGATTGCATATTGAAGAGCTTTGGAAATGATGTTGATCACTTAGATGAAGGGTTTTAGTTCTGATGCTTAACACAATGACAATAGTCTTATTTTTAAGTCAATGATGGCCTAGGAACAGTGGGTTAACTGCCTGTTCAGGGGAAGAATGACAGATTTGTACCTTGTCAGCTCGGGGATTTGAACTTGCAACCTTCCTGTTACTAGTCCAACGTTCTAACCACTAGGCTACCCTGCCGACCCTGTCCTATGACAGCAGGGTCTTCAACCCCTTGCAGGGTTGGGGTCAACTTCATTCTAACCCAGTAATTCCAAAGTGAATTAAAATAAAATACATGAATATAGATTTGCTCACATTTTGGGTCTCCTTGCCGACGGGCTGCCCTCGAGGTGACGAGGGGATATTTCTGATTCTGCTGAAACTACCTCGGTGTTTGAAGGGGGACACTGTCGTGACCGGGACAGGTAGAGGAACAGGGGCGAAGAAGATACTTCTCTCCAGATCTTCCTTCCCTTGCTCCTCTTCCTCCTCCTCGTCTTCCTCACTGAGCTGGTGCAGCAGGGGCTGGGGCCCTCCATGAAGCAGGTGGGGAGGTGGTCCTCCTCGATGGAGATAACCCGACGAAGAGGCCACCCATCTGGGGGACCGTCCAGCCCATCGCCCCCAACCTCCGGCTTACTCTGGTACTCTGTATGCCTGTCCCTTTCGTTCTGGGTGGGGGCGAGGGTCTTCTCTAACTCGAACTTGGAGAGCCTCTCCTTCACCCTCACCCCCTGCGCCTCCACCTCAACCACTTGGGTTGGAGACGAGGTGTTGGAGTCGTGGTAGCCGTTGGCCAGGCCGTAGTTGGTTTTCGGCGAACGTGGTGTACAAGCGGTGTCAACATCGTCCTCGCTAGATGAAGAGGGGGGAGGAAACAAAAGAGATTTGATGGTGTTCTACTGGCAGCGCATCAAGGAACTCATAGGAACCCCCATTGTGGGTGAGGAGTGAGGCTCTTTGGAGACAAGAGGAAGAAACAGAGGATATCGGATGAAAAAATAGTTTCTGAGTCCCATGTTGCCAAGGCACTTTCACGTTAGTCTCTCGTTACCGAGCATTATCATTAAATGGTAACTCAAAATGGTTCTGGGTGCTGCCATTACTGTCAAGAGCAGCGCAGAAGTCACGACATGTAAAATATATTGTTAGTATATTATATTGCAAATACACTCCTTACGCAGTAAAGTACCTTACATTAAATTGACTCATTTGGTGCCTTGGCCTCAAAACCACATCCTGTTTCTCCTCCTTAATCCAATGTTGATTTAAATCCCGTTACTGACGGACATAAAATCAGTTTCCTTTCACACACTACAAGACTGGTTAATTATGTTCAGGGCACTTCTAAAGGAAATGACCTTTTAACCGGCTGCTGGCTGGTGTCCGCGAACAGCTTTACCAAGCCGGCTCTCTGCTTCTGTTTGAGGGACTTCCTGGGGTTCTGTAGAGCAAAGAGAACACAACAGAATGGAATATCATAGAAACATTTTTGTTGTTGTCAATGTCCATATAATGTGGAAATCAATGTGCCTTTGGCTTGAATATGTCTTATCATTCAATATCGCCACAAAGGTAACAGTCAAAATATCATGAGTCAAGAACTCACCTCGGCACAGTATATGTCTCGCTCATCTTTTAAATGTTTGTTCATCTCTCTGGATAGGTATTGCAAGGAGGACAAAAACGATAAGTTGTCAAATTAAATGTATAACATGCATACTGTGTGTGTGTGTGTGTGTGTAACTTACCTGAGAAGGTCTAGTTGTTTCATCAGGCTCTGTTTCTCTCTCTGTAGTCCCTCAGTGACTCGGTACATTTCCCTGAGCAGAGAGAGAGTCACCAAAGCTCACTGAACCACACCTGGACAGTAATCTAGTGAATGTTAGCTGTACTAGGAGTGACATGTCAGAGCCACAGATGGAACGTTTGTGTGATGTCTAGGTGAGTGAGTGTGTTTGGTCATTACATAGTGGTAATATTAACCCACATCTCTCTCTCCTGGTGCAGGCGGGAAGCCTGGTCCTGCAGCATGGTCAGTTGTTCCTGGGCCAAGGACAGTTCCTGACAGGTGCTCTCCAGCTCTCTGCTCAGTTCCTCGTTGGTCATCTTCAGCTTGACATTCTCCACCCGGCTTTCCTGCTGCTCACTGCTCAGGTCGCGACACTGGAGATCCAACTGGGGGGGGAGCGAGAGGTCAAAGGGTAATATTGTTAGGGAGATATGTATTCTATTATAATCACAGCTTCTTTGTCTTTTACTTTGCTTTATCTGCACCGAAAACACAAAGACAGAAATCAAGAAGGGGGATTAGCACCGCAGGAGACCAGAGGTGGCCAACCTTCCCCCTGGAGAGTTACAGGAGCCCCGGATGGTATCATTTCTGGAACGTTCCAACAGGAATCTGTTCCAAAAACTTCTTAAAGTACAAGGTTGCCAACAAATAACGCCTACAAAAGTAACATGATCTATTCACCTAGCTAACTAGCTGTCCAAAAGGCATCAACTCACCATGTAGCTTATTCTTAAGGTTTGTCGATAGGCGACCAGAGTGAGGACAGACATTTTCAGGAATAAACATGGGGAGTGAAAACTGAATGAAATAGCCCGCCCCCTACCCGGTATCTTACTCTGCTGCTATACAACTTTGTCTGCGTTGTTTGTTGACAACCTTGATGTTTACTACATTTTTGGAACAGATTCCTGTTGGAACGTTCCACAAATTATAAAGGAGGCTCCTCAGTCACTCACCCTCCTCTGTTTCTGGAAGAGCTGCTCCAGCTCTCTCTCCTTACTGGACAGCTGGTGCTCCAGGTTGTGACTACGAGACTGGAGGCGCTCCGAGTCCTGGAGGAGAGACAGGGACAGCACATTAGGATAGGAGAAATTAAACAGAAATACAGTGCAACATTGGGTGACTTGTTCAAGGGTATATAGAAGGTAGGGATCCAGCAGGTGTCTAGAGTTGTGTTAAGAGACACAGTCCAAGTCATTTAAACTAACTAATCAACTATATGTACCTGGAGGAGCAGCCGGTCCTTCTCACTTTTCATTTGTTGCTCCATTTCTTCATACAGACCGCGGATCTCACTGTCGTGTGTGGCTGCTTTCCTGCATGTATGGGGGAGAATGGATTTAATACATCTAGATTTAATAACAACTGAATAACTACTTAACCAGATGCTGTTTACAAGTGGTAGGTTTGAGAGTGATTATAGCTCATTCTGTTTATGTCATAGCCTCACAGGTGTGACTAATTGCCAATGTTAATTCATCAAGCCTTCTCATTGGACAACTGACTAATTAACAGAACAGTTGGCATGTATGTAAACCCTGTTTCTCTTTTAGGCGGCTGCCCATGGGAGGTGATGCAGTCCAGAGGAATGGTGGCTCCTGGGAGTAATGGAGGGAAGAAAAATGGATGTCTGCCTCCCGCCTGTGATATGTGTCAGTGGGCCAGAGATGAGCCACACTGAAAAGGTGAACTTGTGAAAACGTTCCTTAATTATTAAATGTTTGAACATGTATTTTTGTTGTCTGTTTCTACTTCATTCTGCCTGCTCAACCCAGAGCCAAAGACCTGGTCACATTACATTAGTCTACTGCATTGCTTTTCCATCTGTAGCTACACAGACTGGTACATGCACGTACTGGCACACTGTCTGTGTAGATACAGATGGAAAAGCACTGCTCTTGGAATTTTGCATTCCTTTAACATTCCGCCACCTTATTAAGCAACCAATTAGTGAGAGGACTGAAGTTGTCTTAAGTGGTACCACACAGTACCATGAGAACAATGCATTAGTATTACCAAACACACCGGGGACCACAGCCATACAAATACCTAGCCAGCTAGTCATTGTCTATCATCAAGGGTAGTATAGTGTACATTGTTTCAGGGGAGAGAAATACATTCTCATCTCTGTCTACATGGCAGCCAATTCCTCAGGCTTGCAATCAATGTTCCTTTTTCAGAATATGATCTCTGTGCTTAGCGGCCTATTGAAAGGGATAATTGGGGCATTATGGTAAACCCACATAGAGCTCTGTGTCTACAGGCAGAAACAAAGGCTAGCTTTTTCAAACAAATGTGCATCCTGTAGCACAAACTCAAAAGTTCTGGGACACAAGTTCATGGAGAATACGAGAACCTCCTCCCAGCTGCCCACTGTACTGCGGCTAGGAAACACTGTCACCACCGATAAATCTAAGAGAATTGATCATTTCAATAAGCATTTTAACACAGCTGGCCATGCTTTCCACCTGGCTACCCCTATCCCAGTCAACTGCCCTGCACCCCCCATAGCAACACGCCCAAGCCTCCCCCATTTCTCCTCCACCCAAATCCAGATAGCTGATGTTCTGAAAGAGCTGCAAAATCTGGACACCTACAAATCAGCCGGGCTAGAGAATCTGGCCCTGTGCAGCTTGGTCCTGGACTTCCTGACAGGCCGCCCCCAGGTGGTGAGGTTAGGTAACATCTCCACCCCGCTGATCCTCAACACTTGGGCCCCACAAGGGTGCGTTCTTAGCCCTCTCCTGTACTCCCTGTTCACCCACGACTGCGTGGCTATGCACACCTCCAACTCAATCATCAAGTTTGCAGACGACACTACAGTGGTAGGCTTGATTACCAACAACGACGAGAAGGCCTACAGGGAGGAGGTGAGGGCCCTCGGAGTGTGGTGTCAGGAAAATAACCTCACACTCAATGTCAACAAAACAAAGGAGATTATCGTGGACTTCAGGAAACAGCAGAGGGAACACCCCCCTATCCACATCGACGGGACAGTAGTGGAGAGGGTGGAAAGTTTTAAGGTCCTCGGCGAACACATCACGTACAAACTGAATTGGTCCACCCACACAGACGGCGTGGTGAAGAAGGCGCAGCAGCACCTCTTCAACCTCAGGAGGCTGAAGAAATTCGGCTTTACACCAAAAACACAAACTTTTGCAGATGCACAATCGAGAGCATCCTGTCGGGCTGTATCACCGCCTGGTACGGCAACTGCTCCGCCCACAACTGTAAGGTTCTCCAGAGGGTAGTGAGGTCTGCACAACGCATCACCAGGGGCAAACTACCTGCCCTCCAGGACACCTACACCACCCGATGTCACAGGAAGGCCAAAAAGGTCATCAAGGACCTCAACCACCCGAGCCACTGCCTGTTCACCCCGCTATCATCCAGAAGGAGAGGTCAGTACAGGTGCCTCAAAGCAGGGACCGAGAGACTGAAAAACAGCTTCTATCTCAAGGCCATCAGACTGTTAAACAGCAATCACTAACATGGAGTGGCTGCTGCCAACATACTGACTCATCTCTAGCCACTTTAATAATGGAAAAATGTATCACTAGCCACTTTATTTAATGTTTACATACCCTACATTACTCATCTCATATGTATATACTGTACTCTATACCATCTACTGCATCTTGCATATGCTGTTCGGCCATCACTCATATTTTTATGTACATCTTTTTCATTCCTTTACACTTGTGTGTATAAGGTAGTTGTTGTGAAATTGTTAGTTAGATTACTTGTTAGATATTACTGAGTGGTCAGAACTAGAAGCACAAGTATTTCGCTACACTCGCATTAACATCTGCTAACCATGTGTATGTGACAAATAAAATGTGATTTGATTTGACCCTCTTTCTAAAACGATCTGCCGAAATTGTTGCAACCCTTATT
Source organism: Oncorhynchus tshawytscha (assembly GCF_018296145.1). Taxonomy (NCBI): domain Eukaryota; kingdom Metazoa; phylum Chordata; class Actinopteri; order Salmoniformes; family Salmonidae; genus Oncorhynchus; species Oncorhynchus tshawytscha. Next base: position 120,091 of record NW_024609506.1, read on the forward strand.
ACTAGCCTGTTCAACCTCTCTTTCATATCATCTGAGATTCCCAAAGATTGGAAAGCTGCCGCGGTCATCCCCCTCTTCAAAGGGGGAGACACTCTAGACCCAAACTGCTACAGACCTATATCTATCCTCCCCTGCCTTTCTAAGGTCTTCGAAAGCCAAGTTAACAAACAGATCACCGACCATTTCGAATCCCACCATCGAATCCCATATTCTCCGCTATGCAATCTGGCTTCCGAGCTGGTCATGGGTGCACCTCAGCCACGCTCAAGGTCCTAAATGATATAACTGCCATCAATAAGAGACAATACTGTGCAGCCGTATTCATCGACCTGGCCAAGGCTTTCGATCACCACATTCTTATCGGCAGACTCAACAGACATGGTTTCTCAAATGACTGCCTCGCCTGGTTCACCAACTACTTCCCTGATAGAGTTCAGTGTGTCAAATCGGAGGTCCTGTTGTCTGGACCTCTGGCAATCTCTATGGGGGTGCCACAGGGTTAAATTCTCGGGCCGACTCTTCTCTGTATACATCAATGATGTCGCTCTTGCTGCTGATGATTCTCTGATCCACCTCTATGCAGATGACACCATTCTGTATACTTCTGGCCCTTCTTTGGACACTGTGTTAACTAACCTCCAGACGAGCTTCTATGCCATACAACACTCCTTCCATGGCCTCCAACTGCTCTTAAATGCAAGTAAAACTAAATGCATGCTCTTCAACCGATCGCTGCCCGCACCTGCCCGCCTGTCCAACATCATTACTCTGGACGGTTATGACCTAGAATATGTGGACAACTACAAATACCTAGGTGTCTGGTTAGACTGTAAACTCTCCTTCCAGACCCACATTAAGCATCTCCAATCCAGAATTAAATTTAGAATCGGCTTCCTAATTTGCAAGAAAGCATCCTTTGCTCATGCTGCCAAACATACCCTCGTAAAACTGACTATCCTACCGATCCTCGACTTAAATTGGTTGCAGTCTATCACAGTGCCATTGGTTTTGTCACCAAAGCCCCATATACTACCCACCACTGCGACCTGTATGCTCTCGTTGGCTGGCCCTCCCTTCATACTCGTGGCCCTCGCTTCATACTCGTCACCAAACCCACTGGCTCCAGGTCATCTACAAGTCTTTACTAGGTAAAGCCCTGCCTTATCTCAGTTCACTGGTCACCATAGCAGCACCCACCAGCACGCGCTCCAGCAAGTATATCTCACTGGTCACCCCCAAAGCCAATTCCTTCTTTGGCCGCCTTTCCTTCCAGTTCTCTGCTGCCAATGACTGGAACGAACTGCAAAAATCACTGAAGCTGGACACTCATCTCCCTCACTAACTTCAAACACCAGCTGTCAGAGCAGCTCACAGATCATTGCACCTGTACATAGCCCATCTGTAAATAGCCCATCCAACTACCTCAACCCATACGGTATTTATTTGCACCCCAGTATCTCTACTTGCACATTCATCTTCTTCACATCTACCACTCCAGTGTTTAATTGCTACATCGTAATTACCTCACCACTATGGCCTATTTTATTGCCTTACCTCCCTTTTCTTACCTCAGTTGCACACACTGTATATACACTGTATATATTTTTTCCTATTGTGTTATTGACTGTATGTTTGTTTATTCCATGTGTAAATCTGTGTTGTTGTTTGTGTCGAACTGCTTTGCTTTATCTTGGCCAGGTCACAGTTGTAAATGAAAACTTGTTCTCAACTAGTCTACCTGGTTAAATAAAGGTAATATATTTGTTTAAATATTTTTTTTTTTTTAAAAACAGGTTCAACGAGTAATATGGAATTTATGTCTGGAGTAGTTGACTTGATAGAACCTCGCTGCATTCATTCACTGAAGGCCTGTATCAACCTTTTGAAGCTGTTAACTACTTGCATGTAAAAGGACTACTTTCAATGGGATAAAAATCCTGAATCAAACGTTATTTGTTCTACAATCTGGTACACAAACAGACCTCTATAGCAAAATAGACCATAGATCTATCACATGGGTTGGAACTGAACAAGCTATTGTCAGTTCTATGAATCAATGACTGCTGTTTGAACTGAATAATTACACTCTGATGAGCTGCAATCGAGAAGCCGAAGACATACTGGACATGCATTTACAGAGCTGCAAGCTGTTAGTATTGTGGTTTAAATGGCTGTGGTTGCAGTCCACTAAACAGTCACAGTGAAGATATCACACATAATGATCACATAATCATGCCTAAATGCCAAAGGGACAGTTTCTCAGACACAGATCAAGTTTTGTCCTGGACTAAAAAGCACTTTCAAAAGAGATTCTCCCTTGGCAATGCTTTGTAGTCTGGGACTAGGCTTAATCTGTGTCCGGTAAACTGGCCCAGGAAGTAGCAGTGACAACAAAGAGAGGAGGTACTTGTGGTCTCCAACCTCTGGAGGGCGCTCTCCATCTCCCTCCTCTCCTCTTTGGCCTCTTTGATCTGGAAGGTGACTCTGGCCAGGAATTCCTCAAAGTTCGACAGGAGGTGAGGCTCGTCCCTCCTCAGCTGGGCCCACAAGCTGCGCACCTCGCCTGGACTGGAGGAGGGGGGAGAGAAACAGACAGACAGAGGGTAAGAGTTCTGATAAAACTACAGGGACCGATCACATTCAACTTACTGGTTGACCTCCACTATATCAGAAACCATTGGAATCACTGTAAAGACACAGGGGCCCAAAAGTGTAGAGGGGTGGTGCCCAAACAGTTCTGTACACCATGAACCAGCTAAAGCCATGACAGGCAAGTTGAAAGTTCAACCCCACACTTTCAGTGCCAAACAGTTCTGTACACCATGAACCAGCTAAAGCCATGACAGGCAAGTTGAAAGTTCAACCCCACACTTTCAGTGCCAAACCGTTCTGTACACCATGAACCAGCTAAAGCCATGACGGGCAAGTTGAAAGTTCAACCCCACACTTTCCAAGATGAGGCAACAACCCCAAACAAAGATATTTGGGGAATACATACAAGGTGCAATATTGTAATGTTGCATATGTAATATTGTATAGTAATAAAGTAAGTAATAATGTGAGGTGCGGTTAACTCCACCCACTCCTGGAACACGTTGCTGGCCCCTAGGCTCTCCAGCAGCATACAGAAGTGACTCTCCTCCTCATCCTCCCACCCTCCAGTCAACCTCTCATCCCATTGGCTCTGGTACAGGGCTTCTGAGGGCTTCCTAGAAGTGGGGAGGGCGGGTGCTGCGTCCTCGGCTACAGAGATCCTCCGGCTGTGCAGGAACTGACCTGGGGACAGAGCAGGAAGCATAAGCATCACCAGCAAGATGTCGTAACATCAGTTTGAATTACAAATCAGAGGGTGTTTCAATTTTGAAAGTGCCCTGCACTCACAATTATCAAGTTTCTGATGGTTGTGAAAAGAGAACTCAAGTTTAAGTTTGTAAGTGCATTTTATACAGAGTACAACCTATCCTTACCTGGGTGAGCATCTACTCCCTGCCAGCTAGGAGATAAATGAATCTATACCTTATCTTTGTCACGTTTGAATGTGGTCCCTCACTCCATTGATCTCAAAACATAAGTTATTGAACCAAGAGTAAACCATGAGACATACAGCAGATTGTCCCTTGGGGATGAATAAAGTCATATTGAATTGAAATTGAATGTGGGGAGATAAAGAGAAAAATAGGGAACTCACTGAATCCTGATGAGAACACTTCGAGGGTGAGGTAGCCGTTCTGGTCAGTGTTCAGGGAGTCAAAGACATTATCCAGTTCTTCAGCAGTGAGGGGTAGTTCTCTGTGAAGCCTCTGTGGAACACAGACACGCACGCACGCACACGCACACACACACACACACATGCACAAACACAAGAAATAGATTGTTTCTTCTGCTATGAGATGTAACACAACACAAGCCCAACAGTCCCCTCCTGCTTCACTCCAAAGAGAAAGACATTCAAGTCAGTGGCATTGGATGTGCATCTACTACAGCTGTAATATCTGTCACCCTGGACCTTGTCCTGCCTCTCTGAATAGAAATGTGTCAAGGAAAACACGCGAAAGAAAGCCATTGAATAGAAAATGGGAGTGATTAACTGAGTTTACACCATTATTGTGGATTTCATATTGTCAGTGCCAGTGGTGTGGTCAATGCTAGACCTGATTGCAAAAAGGGACGGGAGAATATTGGCACGGAAGGTATAGGCCATATCATTGTATTCATTAATAGGCAATTACATGTTACATTATCCTTAGATAATGCACACGTCAACATCACCATTTTCCAGGTGATTCTTCTGTTAGCCTTTTAAGCATTTTCTATGAACAATAAATGTACAAAACACTATCCCCTCTAAGCCCGGACAACAACAAAAGCCGTCTTTTGTTCCTTTCAAAACAGCGCTTGAGTGAAATACAAAAATGGTGTGTGTAAGTGTGTGCATGCACCTGTTTCTGATGGAAATCCATCCAGTGTTCCTGGACACAGTGATCAAAGTTGCCGTGCTATTGAGTGGCTGCTTCAGTGAGCAGGTGGAGAGGTTCTCGATATGAAAACCTCTGAATGGTCAATGAGGTAGAGAACCATAGCACAAAGCACCTCCTGCATGTCACACTGTCCTCTGGTTATGTCATGGTTGTGAGAGACAGCATCATTTGTGTGTGTGTGTGTGTGTGTGTATGTGTGTGTGTGTGTGTGTGTGTGTGTACCTTAACCCTTGAAATGAACTTGTTTGTTTGTCTAGTTTTGATTTACATTTGTCAACTAATGTGAATTCAATGTGAATTCAACAAAAAATGTTACTATGTCATTGAATTAAGGTTAAAGGTTAGGTGAAAAAAATACGAAATTCCCTTTGTTGATTACTTTTTTCAAATCCAATTATTTTCCCACATTGATTCAACGTCATCAAATGAAATTTTTTGGTTGAAATGACGTGGAAACAACGTTGATTCAATCAGTTTTTGCCCAGTGGGTTTTGACATAATTCCCATAATTGTCCCTCTGTCAAAACGATTATCTAAGCATGGCTGCATCAATGAGATAGACATCTATGTCCATAACATCTAAGTTTCTAACAAGTGTAAAACTGAGGCAAAACAAGCCCCCCCCATCGCCCCCTCCTCGAACCCTCATATCGGTGCGTGTGATGAAGCCTTTGCCCTCCACATCGCAGGTCTGGAAGAATTCCTTGGTCTTATCCAGCATGGCGATGCTTCCCCAGTCAGAACCCCTCCTGTCTGAACTCTTCCTCATGGGGACAGCTCCTCCTCTGCTCTTGGCCTCAGACTCCTCCATGTCACTAGATATACTTCTGCAGAGTATTCTGGTGGCTCTGAACAAGGTAGAATCAGACATGGCTGTCTCACTCCTCGGCCTGGCCGGTTTGGGTCATGGTGAGCGACGAGACCAGGCACCACAAGTCAGTAGTGATGAGGCCACAGAGACTGTCTAAGAGTTTTCATATCTCAGTAAATGGTCTGTCTAAGAGTTTTCATATCTCAGTAATGGTCTGTCTAGGAGTTTTCATATCTCAGTAATGGTCTGTCTAGGAGTTTTCATATCTCAGTAATGGTCTGTCTAGGAGTTTTCATATCTCAGTAATGGTCTGTCTAGGAGTTTTCATATCTCAGTAAATGGTCTGTCTAGGAGTTTACATATCTCAGTAATGGTCTGTCTAGGAGTTTTCATATCTCAGTAAATGGTCTGTCTAGGAGTTTTCATATCTCAGTAATGGTCTGTCTAGGAGTTTTCATATCTCAGTAATGGTCTGTCTAGGAGTTTTCATATCTCAGTAATGGTCTGTCTAGGAGTTTACATATCTCAGTAATGGTCTGTCTAGGAGTTTACATATCTCAGTAATGGTCTGTCTAGGAGTTTTCATATCTCAGTAATGGTCTGTCTAGGGTTTTACATATCTCAGTAATGGTCTGTCTAGGAGTTTTCATATCTCAGTAATGGTCTGTCTAGGGGTTTTCATATCTCAGTAATGGTCTGTCTAGGAGTTTACATATCTCAGTAATGGTCTGTCTAGGAGTTTTCATATCTCAGTAATGGTCTGTCTAGGAGTTTTCATATCTCAGTAATGGTCTGTCTAGGGGTTTACATATCTCAGTAATGGTCTGTCTAGGAGTTTACATATCTCAGTAATGGTCTGTCTAGGAGTTTTCATATCTCAGTAATGGTCTGTCTAGGAGTTTTCATATCTCAGTAATGGTCTGTCTAGGGTTTACATATCTCAGTAATGGTCTGTCTAGGAGTTTTCATATCTCAGTAATGGTCTGTCTAGGGGTTTACATATCTCAGTAATGGTCTGTCTAGGAGTTTTCATATCTCAGTAATGGTCTGTCTAGGGTTTACATATCTCAGTAATGGTCTGTCTAGGAGTTTACATATCTCAGTAATGGTCTGTCTAGGAGTTTACATATCTCAGTAATGGTCTGTCTAGGAGTTTACATATCTCAGTAATGGTCTGTCTAAGAGTTTACATATCTCAGTAATGGTCTGTCTAGGAGTTTACATATCTCAGTAATGATCTGTCTAGGAGTTTACATATCTCAGTAATGATCTGTCTAGGAGTTTACATATCTCAGTAATGGTCTGTCTAGGAGTTTACATATCTCAGTAATGATCTGTCTAGGAGTTTACATATCTCAGTAATGGTCTGTCTAGGGGTTTACATATCTCAGTAATGGTCTGTCTAGGAGTTTACATATCTCAGTAATGGTCTGTCTAGGGGTTTACATATCTCAGTAATGGTCTGTCTTGTTCCCAGGTTCCTGGGAAGAATAAAAAGAAAAGGCATTAGAATATAACCTTACATCTGTTTGAAAAGTGGGTACCTGAAGACCATGATGATTACAGAGAGCATCACAATGTGTTCTTTTTGGATTTATACGCTCACATAACTCATTGTTTGACTGCTTTTAAACAGGCAGCCCAATTTTGATATTTTTTTCCACTAATTGTTTTTTCGACCAATAACATCAGATCTTTTCACATCAGATCTTTTCACATCAGATCTTTTTCAGAGCTGATCTGAATTGTCAAAAGACCAATTGGTGAAAAAATATCCGAATCGGTCTGCCTGTCTAAAAGCAGCTTTTGAGATGTGTGTCATGTTGGTAGTGTGTTGTAGGCTAGTAATGCATGAAAGCAGAACTCTTTCTGTGATGAAAGTCTCTTATCTATGTGAAAGAATACAGGAAAGGAGATAGTTGTTACTCAATAGTAACACTATGAGAAAAGTTCGGTCTTGAACCACGTGTCAGCAGCCGGATAGTCCTTTGGGTATAAATTCCCTTTTTCATAAGCTGAGACTTTCATCCTAGCTAACATACTGGGAAGTATGTAAACATAACGGCTTATCTTAATACCGAAGCACACAATCCTCACAACTATGTTAATTCCTGCATACCAAAGACTACAGTCTAGACATTGTGAATAAAAACCACTCAATGAAATTCTCTTCAGGTTTGGGAACACTGAATATTAGCAGTCGGTAGGCTGCCTGTATCTTCTAAACACAGAAGTATTACAGTCTGTGCTCCAGAGAGCAACATCCTTGGGCTGCTATCAGTCTATTGCTAATCTGCACCCTGAGCTGCTATGTTTTTCACTACATTGTAAAGCAGGGCTACAGTTAACCACAACAAATTGGGGGGGAGGAAGTGGTTATAGCGGATAGGGCTTCTGTGGAAATGGTGAACGTTAGGTGTGGGTGACAGCATCATGGGCTTCAAATCAAACCCGATCAGCCCTGAACTCATGAGGTCTGTACAGTAGCAGTTTTAGTTGAGGTAGAAAAAGAACATGACATGCTCTGTAGGTGTTGACTAATGTGGGTAACATTATTCACAAATGAATACATACCATATGAAACGTAACATATCATACAAAATGGAGTGTCTCTGATTTACATACAGAATAATACAAAATGCTCTGAGACCGGGTTGGTAGCTGATAGCCTATCATATTACAAAACACTGTATTCCACTTTGGGACAAGATGTCCATCTGCCTTTTACTCATCTAGCCAGACCAAGAAAGAATGTAGCATCCCATTTAGAAGGAAATGTCAGTTTGGTTAGTTCTCATTAGAAGGAGAATATCCAACATAAATGTCAACAGTAGGATTTTGTTTTATTTAACCTTTATTTAATTAGGCATTAATTATAAAACCTTCAGAATCTAAAAAAGAAAACAATACTATAATTTGTGCAAGATGTTTGTTGCCCTTTCTGACAAAATCGAAACTAGTGTGTGCTTGTCACCATGTATACAATTTTTAAACCGATGGGTGTGAAAATATGTATCATTTCTTACGTCTATATGATCCATAAAAATGTTCACATAGGCAAGTTCATGCATTCTGTATTGAGTAAAATAAGCAATCAAAATAATTATCGGATAAGCAAAAGAAACACTAACAACTTACCTTTTTACATCCAAAAGATTAAGATATTAGCCCTGAAACTTTCAACGTGGAACCAAAATACAGAAAGCGATGATCGCACTTCCTATTTCGAAAGTTCTTGCCTGTCAAACGACGCTTTGAAAAGTAATTCGCATACCATGTGATGTCATGGGGCAGTCGCCTGAGGGGATTTAGGGTTTGAGTTCTCACTAATAATCACCACTTAGGGTAGACAGAGCTCCCGTTAAATATCAACATGCAACAGGTAATTAGTACTATTAGAATGACAGCGACAGTGGAAGGGCAGCATGGACATCAAAAGACTTGTGCGCGACACATAATCTGTAACTATGACAACGCCTGGGCAAGGAGGTACACGGTGCCGTCCAAAGGGTGTCCAGGACACGGTCTCTATTTTGTCGCGCTACAAATTAAACACTACATTTGTAACTCAATTCTGCAGTCTACTTAAATCAACACTAGCTTTAGTTTTTGGTGCACTCATATATAGAATAATAACCCAGACTTCGCTTACAACCTTTTATTAACATTTAATAGAAATTGTTGCTTATTTGAAAGGAATATTTAAGTATTTTACAAGAACAGCGCATCTCACAAATGTCACCTTGTGGTTCAAAATGTAAATAAACCGCTAAAAGTCTGAAAATCTATTATGATACAATCTATTCAAAGTGGCAGTTCACAAAATAAGAACAAGACTCATCTATGATATAAAACCATCACAGTAAGAGTCAACTGTATATTTGCTATTTGAAACCTCCGACGTCCATTTTTCTGGGTCATTTTCCCGGCCCGGTCCCTTGAATCTTCTGGAGCAGGTATTCCATCTGTAGGTTCAGGTTGGGCTGTCCCTTCTTCGTCTTTTTGCTCAGGATCTGAAATGTCTCCATTTTCTTCTGTTTGTACTTCTGGATAGCTTCTTCTTTCTGCTCCTTGTTCTTCAAAAACTCCTATATGGAGGAAGAAAATACCACTCGTTGAGAACAGTCCAACGCTTTTGACCTACGATAGTACTTTTCTGAGGGCTTTAATTGAGAACGTGAAACTATACCTCTTTCTTATTCTTCTGCTTTTCTTTAACACTTTCAAACTCCTCTTTTGTTTTCTGATAGGAAGTCTTCCTCAGCATTTTCTTTTTACTCCGGTTACTCATGGGTAGACTGGAACACAACGACACATTAACATGTTGCATTGTAACTCCTTCAAGTGGTTGGCCTTGACTGCAACGACATTTCGCACAAAGCATTGCCACACTTCATTGACAGCAATTACATTTTACACAGTACACTGCAAATGGATAATGCATGTAAATTTTTTTGCACAAACTGCTTTACTCCAAACCAGATTAGCAAATTGTATTGTCACAGACACATATTTGGCAGATGTTATTGCGGGTGTAGTGAAATGCTTGTGTTCCTAACTCCTACAGTGCAGTAGTATCTAACAAGTCACAGCAATACACACAAATCTAAAAGCAAAATAATGGAACTAAGAAATATATCAACATTAAGACAAACAATGTCGGAGTGGCGTTGACTAAAATACAGTAGAATATAATACAATATATACAAATGAAATGAGTAAAGCAGAATGCAAACATTTAAGTGACTACCTGTCATTCTTTGAGGCCGCAACTGCTGGAGTGGGCTGTGGGGCAGAGTCAGTCTTGTCAGAGGAGATGTCCTCTGCAGGGTCTATGGCTGTAGCTAGGTCCGTGGGGGCTTCATTCACAGCCATGGGAGCTGCTTCCTCCTCTACTGGACCACCACCGCCAGCCATCCTAGCTTTGGTTCTGTTGATTCTGTTCGTCTTAACCTCATTCCTCAGTTTCTCGGCCTCAGCCTCGTAGAGATGCCTCAGATGTTCGGGGTACTGTTCTGTATATTGGGTTTTGACCTCTGTGTTCTTCCTCCTCTCCTTCCGTAGCAGTTTGTTGTATTCATGTTTCACTTTCTCCTTCCTTTTGAAGGCAAAGCCCTGGCCTGAGGAAAGAGAGATGTTTATGGTTCAAGCATTAATGTATATCTGCAAAAACACTGTTTGTTAACTTACACAAACATTTAGCCACCCATGTAGCTAAGTTAGTTTATTAGCTAATTGATCAAGGGGGATCTTCATAGATTAATCAGGACATTTATAGATTCCCCACTTCTACAGTTGGAAGGTCTAGTTATCCTGGCACTCTACATATTGAATGATTTCATTTTATACAATATACATTAACTGCAATTCTAAACACACACATAGCTAGATAGGCTAGCGTAGCCTGGTTGCCGTCTCTGTTCAGCTAACTATTATATTCCAGTGGCAGGTTAGCTAGCTAAAGTGACTAGAACTCAGACTATGGCTAGCTAGCACTGGCATGCCAGCTGAGCTACCTTCTCCAATACTGCCGTCGAATACTTTGTGCTCAGAGACCCACTTCTTCTTGCCCCCTGGTCGATTGTAGGGTTGGTTTCTATTGGCACGTTTTCCGTCAAATGTCCCCTTGGTCTTCATTTTCTGCTGTGCTGGTGGTGTCATTTCACTCAATTTTAGCAAAATATCGCACGTTTCATGTGTTTACGTCGCATGTGCTTTTCGTCGCATTGTTATGACGTACGTGGAAGTCTCCGAAAGACATGACAAATCCATCCACGAGCAATCGACCACGAGGGACGTCATTTGTGTTGGTGCGTAAGTAAGGATAGCGTCCGTAGAACTCAATGTATTTCGGTACACCCAACATGGCTGCCACATACGTGCTAAGAAAATCATCGTCGTTCAGTTGCAACTAGTTATGCCTGATTATACTGTAAAGAGGGGAGTCATTCTTGGACCTGCTGTAAACAGGTCTAGGTTAGAGTTTTTATTCAATGGCATCTTCCATTAATTCTCTGGAAGCGATTCAGAAAAAAATAGATGCTGTTAAACTCTTCCTCTCTGTTTCACTGAGCATCGCCAATGCCCACACTGTGGATTTCTACACTTGCGATGTATGGGACCAGTTCATGGCTGTGCCACCCGTGGAGGTCTTGACAGAGATCACTTTGAATGGTGACCACAAGAGGGCGCCAGAACACTACTTAAATCATGGCAGTGGTACCAGTAAGTGTTATTTTGTCGTTGGTTCATTGACAAATATGAAATGTTTCATATGTAATTGTTATTACACGGTTGTAATATTTATCAAAGTCAAAATGTTGAATAAAATAAACAAAGGACAACTTATGTTTATTTTCTTTTTTACTCTCGAAAAGCCAAGAAGATCACCTTTGGTTTCTGTGATGATAGTAAGCGCCTGGTGGATGTGGCTGAGCTCTTGGAGGCTGCCTATGCCCACTCCCTGCCTGGCCTCGGGGTCTGTGTGGGCCGCACAGAGCTACTGCAATCCCTCAGACACACTGACAACGCTCAACCCCTGGAGGAAGGTACAAAAGAATGGACACTATCCTAACCTATCCTAAGAATAACTAAAGGGGAAAGGCCTTGGTTCTGTCATTGTAACACACTGTCATTAGTGTCACTGATATAGAAATATAATTATAGTAATTCTATGGTTTGGTCACAGGTCAATCAATAGCAATGCACAGATGGTGTACAGTTCTGCCATCCATGCAAGGATTCACTGACATTGCACATGTGTGTCCATTGACAGTTCCAGCTGCTGTGGTGGAGAGTGATGAGTTTATGAACTCCAAGAAGTCCCACGAGGTGCAGGCCATGTCAGAGGTGGTGGCCAGTCTAGCCCAGCGCTGCCGGGTCAAACAGGTGAAAGACACAACCGGGTCTCATTTTAGCAGGCACAAAACAGAAGAAAACACTCAAACAGACTGAGGTACCTTCTGATATTGTTGGATAAGAAACTCAGTTTTCTTTTTAAAATGTTAATGTTTTGCTACCGTGTGCCCTGGCCCAGACCACAACAGTGTTCTTCAATCCTGCTCCTGCGTAACTACAAGGTGTATGCAGGCTTTTGTTGCGGCCTTACACACCCGACTCAACTTATCAAGGGCTTGATGATTAACTGATGAATTAAACAGTGGTGGGCTAGAACGAAAGCCTGCACACCCTATGAGTAGTGCACCCAAGACCAAGCTTGAACAACATCGACTGGACTACATTATTTTCTGACCCATCACAATAAATCTTTGTCTCCCAGGTGATTGATGTGGGCTCGGGGAAAGGTTACCTGTGCTCCTTCCTGTCGCTGCAGTACGGCCTCCAGGTGTATGGCATCGACTCGTCCAGCGTCAACACGCACGGCGCCCAGGAGAGGAACAGGAAGCTCAAGAAGTACTCCCGGGCCTACCAGAGGCACAGCAAAGCCAATAGGACTCCGACAGTGATGCCCCCCTCAGGCCAGGAGGACTTGGAGGATATTGCACCCGGTGAGAGAGCGAGAGGGGATATGGTTAAGACGAGTGGGGATGCAGAGAAGGAGGAGGGGAAGGGGAGGAGAGATGGGGAGGCACAGACCAACACAACAGGGTTAACAGATCGGAATGAGGAAGATGCAATGACATCACTTACCTCCGCCATTTTGTTAGAGGACAATTCCCTTCCAGAGTCGGACCAAAGTGACCCAGCCTCAGCTCCAGAGGATCCTTTTCTCAGTGCCCTGTGTGTGGGCATGGTGGAGCCCACCTCCCCCCGGGTTCCCCCCAGTGAGTTGAGCCTGGAAGAGAGGGAGAGGAGGAAGAGGGAGAACCTGGAGAGGAAGGCCATGAGCTGGGTTAACAGTGGTGGCATGGGCAGCGGCATGCTGTACTCACCTCTGACCTCCTATGTTACCGCGGAGACGGAGCTCAAGGAAATTATTGGGGAGTTAGAGGTAGGTAACACTCACTGTCGACGAATAAGACAACGACAACGACAACGGCAAAACCATGCTCTTTTGAATGGAAATGTCACCAACTGCGGTTGTGTGGCAATTCATTCATTTAGATAGCTTAAGTCTCTAAGATTCATATTCATATTCACACCATAGTACAAACACATTCAAGTAGACATTTTCTTTCAAATGTGTGCTTGTGTCAATGTGCCTATAATATAATTGTATGATTACTCATGCCAGCTCTGCATCACATTGCTAATGTAGGCCTGTTTCAGTGCTGAGGCCGCTCTCTCCCTGTTTTCCAAACCCAGGATGCGGTCATGGTTGGTCTGCACACGTGTGGAGACCTGGCGCCCAGCACCCTGCGCATGTTTGTGGCCAAACGGGAGCTCCTCTCCGTCTGTAGCGTTGGCTGCTGCTACCACCTTCTCTCTGAGGAGTTTGATCCCACCAGACAAGGTAATTACATGGCCAGGGGGATAGTAAAGCTTGGCATACAGTGTGTGTGTGTGAGAGTGTGTGTGAGAGTGTGTGTGAGAGAGTGTGTGTGAGAGAGTGTGTGTGTGAGAGTGTGTGTGTGTGAGAGTGAGAGTGTGTGAGAGAGTGTGTGTGTGTGTGTGTGTGTGTGTGTGTGTGTGTGTGAGTGTGTGTGTGAGTGTGTGAGTGTGTGGTGAGTGTGGTGTGTGAGAGTGTGTGAGTGTGTGTGTGAGAGTGAGAGAGTGTGTGAGAATGTGAGAGTGGGTGAGTGTGTGGGAGAGTGTGTGAGAGTGTGTGTGTGTCTGGGGAGAGTGTGTGAGAGTGTGTGAGAGAGTGTGTGAGAGTGTGTGTGAGAGAGTGTATAGATCATTCACAAAGTTCCTCCAGTGGGAATGGACTAGATACTGTAGGTTAGAATGACTGTGTCTCTCACCTATCAAGTCCGTTCAGATCAGTCAGAGGGACAGGGAAAGGAGGCAGGGACAGTGGACTTACCATCTAATTACCAACCTGGTGTACAGAGAGGCTTTTGTGTATTACCCAAGGGAAAGGCCTCGATTTCATTAATTCATTACACACAGTATACATACATATACATACATACATACATACATACATACATACATACATACATACATACATACATACATACATACATACATACATACATACATACATACACACAGTATGCAGTGCATACATACATACAAACATGCATACATACATACATACATACATACATACATACATACATACATACATACATACGCACGCACGCACGCACACACACGCACGCAGGCAGGCAGGGAGACACAGTCACCAGCAAACAGACCCACCCTCCTCCGCCCCTTAGAGAACATATGGTTTCCATTGTGGAAATCTCAACCAGAGCCAAACTCTTACTTAGGACTACAGACTGCAACTGCCCCCTCTCCCCCACTAGGAGACCTGCAACCTGTCCACAGACATCCCCCAGTTTTTATGCTAATCATAATTCTGTCACCATGCAGTGTCTACTTTGTCACTCTCACCAGCCCAAGGAAGCATCATTCTCTCACAAGCCAAATATGAAGTAGCATAAACACTGATGTGGGTTGATGAGTTGGGTACACAGCCAACTTGCGCTCTCTAGATTCGGTTAGCTAAGAAGAGACTGTTAGAATCATTGAATGGATTTATCGTCTCAGGATAACAGTTTAGAGGATTGCAAACGTGATATTTCTGACCCGCTAATGTTCAGGTGTTGAATTGGATATGATTTATCCAGCATGTATTCTGACTTCATACGAGAGCGCTGTGGTATTTATATTCCAATCACACTTAATCAATCCCGAAAAACTTCATTAAGTCATCATTCTAAATGTACAATACACTAAATAGGATCTACTCTACACAGAATATAAAGACCCATAGGGCTATATAGTATAGAAAACACTATCTACTCTACACAGAATATAAAGACCCATAGGGCTATATAGTATAGAAAACACTATCTACTCTACACAGAATATAAAGACCCATAGGGCTATATAGTATAGAAAACACTATCTACTCTACACAGAATATAAAGACCCATAGGGCTATATAGTATAGAAAACACTATCTACTCTACACAGAATATAAAGACCCATAGGGCTATATAGTATAGAAAACACTATCTACTCTACACAGAATATAAAGACCCATAGGGCTATATAGTATAGAAAACACTATCTACTCTACACAGAATATAAAGACCCATAGGCTATATAGTATAGAAAACACTATCTACTCTACACAGAATATAAAGACCCATAGGGCTATATAGTATAGAAAACACTATCTACTCTACACAGAATATAAAGACCCATAGGGCTATATAGAAAACACTATCTACTCTACACAGAATATCATAGGGCTATATAGTATAGAAAACACTATCTACTCTACACAGAATATAAAGACCCATAGGGCTATATAGTATAGAAAACACTATCTACTCTATACAGAATATAAAGACCCATAGAAAAGTCCATAGTAGTGTCTATATCCTGTTCCCCTTGCTTTTTCCCCCTCTAATTTACAATACATTTGTTTCCCTGACATCAACAGTGAAATATTCTCTCTTATAAACTGGGTCGTTCAAACACTGAATGCTGATTGGCTGACAGCTGTGTTATATCAGACCGTATACCACGGGTATGACAAAACATTTATTTTTACTGCTCTAATTACTTTGTTAACCAGTTTTTAATAGCAATATGGCACCTCGGGTGTTTGTGATTTATAGCCAATATACCACGGATAATGGCTGTGTCCTAAGAACAGCCCTTAGCCGTGGTATATTGGCCATATACCACACCCCTCGGGCCTTATTGCTTAAGTCTACATTCCTCTTTTAACCTAGAAGACTCAATATCATGTGGTTCTTTTCTCCCTGTCATAGCTAGATATACATTTAGCTTCAGCTGTGATGGGTTAGAATGTTAGCTCCAGTTGCTCCTGGGTATGTTTGCTGATTCACTGCTCCCCCTTTATGAGGTATGAAACCTGGAATCCTCTCTGTGTGTGATGACAACTGCTGTGTGCTTTTAACAGTGATTCGGCACTGTGGTGTGGTGAGCAGCTTCCTATCACGCTGTCTCTCTTAACACTGCGACCCCTGACCTGTGACTCGCCACTCTGTTGGGTCCGCCAATAATGACATCACAGCGTTTTGATTGAAAACACTTGAATTGTGCCAGACGTCCTTGCATGCTTCTCGCTCCTTCCTCTCTCTCTCTCGCTGTCCCGGCCTTGCAAAGAATTCTGGGATGTGGGCCAAACCCTGCAGTGTACTTCCTCACCCTAAAAGATAGGAACCCAAACCACTAAATGAGCTCAAGACTATAAAAGTGTGGAGATCCTTAGCTAAGTCGTATAGGAAACATCCATTCAATTGTTTCGTATGGAACGAGAGCCACTGGACTGCACCATTTATCATAGTCATTCAGTCTGGTGGATTCAGCCGAGTGTGAGACCCATCATCTGATCTGAAGTCAGCTTCCCTTAACATAAACTGGCCTTGGACCAGTCCTTAAGGGCATGAAGTAAGCGTGCCGCAGAGCCCTAGAGCCACTGTCTCCTTCTTCCTGACTGTTGGGAACTAACAGATGCCTCGTCGCACGCTACAATATTAGAAACACGTGTGTGGGTGTGTGTGTGGGTGTGTGTGTGCCAGGGAAGGGGGCGAGCAGTGCTTGGCCCTCGAGATGTGGTCAGTTCAGTGTGGCTGAGATAAGGCTAGCGTGCTAGCAAAATGTAAACACTCCACAACGTATACTGTAAGCTAGCCTTCAAACTCTAGCAAAGCCTGTCTGCTCCAATTGACTCTGACCAGGACTACCTCTGCTAATACCACTACCATGTGTTCAACAGGAGTGGAGTCAAAGAGCAATGTGGCTAAGGGGTTAGCGACACCCGCGCTCTCGGGTTTTTCGAGTTTGAAACTTCAAAGCTAGTTTGGGAAGGCTCTGAATAGCATTAATGTTTCACTTCATTCTCTCTCTCTTTGGACTTTTGTTGGTGGCCTGTCAACTACCATAGTCACACTTTCCTATAGTGTTAAATACACGGGCAGTTCTGACACAGCTGGTATTAAAGTGTGTGTGTTTGTTTGTTTCAGAGTGCCCAAGCAGCAGTGTGTGTGGTTTCCCCCTGAGTGGCTACCTGAGGGAGCAGTCCTGGTTCTGTGGCAGAAATGCCAGGATGTCGGCGTGTCTGGTGAGCCTGACTCACCTTAGGTGACAGATATTTAGCCAACTGTCATTTCATATATATATATATATATATATATATATATACACTGCTCAAAAAAATAAAGGGAACACTAAACTAACACATCCTAGATCTGAATTAATGAAATATTCTTATTAAATACTTTTTTCTTTACATAGTTGAATGTGCTGACAACAAAATCACACAAAAATCTTCAATGGAAATCAAATTTATCAACCCATGGAGGTCTGGATTTGGAGTCACACTCAAAATTAAAGTGGAAAACCACACTACAGGCTGATCCAACTTTGATGTAATGTCCTTAAAACAAGTCAAAATGAGGCTCAGTAGTGTGTGTGGCCTCCACGTGCCTGTATGACCTCCCTACAACGCCTGGGCATGCTCCTGATGAGGTGGCGGATGGTCTCCTGAGGGATCTCCTCCCAGACCTGGACTAAAGCATCCGCCAACTCCTGGACAGTCTGTGGAGCGAGACATGATGTCCCAGATGTGCTCAATTGGATTCAGGTCTGGGGAACGGGCGGGCCAGTCCATAGCATCAATGCCTTCCTCTTGGAGGAACTGCTGACACACTCCAGCCACATTAGGTCGAGCATTGTCTTGCATTAGGAGGAACCCAGGGCCAACCGCACCAGCATATGGTCTCACAAGGGGTCTGAGGATCTCATCTCGGTACCTAATGGCAGTCAGGCTACCTCTGGCGAGCACATGGAGGGCTGTGCGGCCCCCCAAAGAAATGCCACCCCACACCATGACTGACCCACCGCCAAACCGGTCATGCTGGAGGATGTTGCAGGCAGCAGAACGTTCTCCACGGCGTCTCCAGACTCTGTCACGTCTGTCACATGTGCTCAGTGTGAACCTGCTTTCATCTGTGAAGAGCACAGGGCGCCAGTGGCGATTTTGCCAATCTTGGTGTTCTCTGGCAAATGCCAAACGTCCTGCACGGTGTTGGGCTTTAAGCACTACCCCCACCTGTGGACGTCGGGCCCTCATACCACCCTCATGGAGTCTGTTTCTGACCGTTTGAGCAGACACATGCACATTTGTGGCCTGCTGGAGGTAATTTTGCAGGGCTCTGGCAGTGCTCCTCCTGCTCCTCCTTGCGCAAAGGCGGAGGTAGTGGTCCTGCTGCTGGGTTGTTGCCCTCCTACGGTCTCCTCCACGTCTCCTGATGTACTGGCCTGTCTCCTTGTAGCCCCTCCATGCTCTGGACACTACGCTGACAGACACAGCAAACCTTCTTGCCACAGCTCGCATTGATGTTCCATCCTGGATGAGCTGCACTACCTGAGCCACTTGTGTGGGTTGTAGACTCCGTCTCATGCTACCACTAGAGTGAAAGCACCGCCAGCATTCAAAAGTGACCAAAACATCAGCCAGGAAGCATAGGAACTGAGAAGTGATCTGTGGTCACCACCTGCAGAACCACTCCTTTATTGGGGGTGTCTTGCTAATTGCTTTTAATTTCCACCTGTTGTCTATTCCATTTGCACAAACAGCATGTGCAATTTATTGTCAATCAGTGTTGCTTCCTAATTGGACAGTTTGATTTCACAGAAGTGTGATTGACTTGGAGTTACATTGTGTTGTTTAAGTGTTCCCTTTATTTTTTTGAGCATTGTATATATATGAAATGACCACTGAACAGAAATATAAAGGCAACATGTAATGTGTTGGTCCCATGTTTCATGAGCTGAAATATCTCAGATTTTGTACATACTTTTGTTTACATCCCTGTTAGTGACCATTTCTCCTTTGCCAAGATAATCCATCAACCTGACAGGTGTGGCATATCAAGAAGCTTATTAAACAGCATGATCATTACACAGGTGCACCTTGTGCTGAGGACAATAAAAGGCGACTCCAATATCTGCAGTTTTGTCACACAACACAATGCCACTGATGTCTGAAGTTGAGGTAGCATGCAATTGGCATGCTGACTGCAGGAATGTCCACCAGAGCTGTTGCCAGAGAATTTAATGTTAATTTCTCTACCATAATCCGCCTCCAACGTCGTTCTAGAGAATTTGACAGTACGTCCAACCGCCCTCACAACTGCAGACCACGTGTATGGCGTTGCATATGCGAGCTAATGGGTTTGCTAATGTCAACATTGTGAACAGAGTGCCCCATGGTGGCAGTGGGGTTATGGTATGGGCAACAAACACAATTTCATTTTATCAATGGCAATTTGAATACACAGAGATATCATGATGAGATCCTGAGGCCCATTGGTGTACCATTCATCCGCCACCATCACCTCATGTTTCAGCATGCTAATGTGTGTCGCAAGGATCTGTACACAATTCCTGGAAGCTGACAATTTCCCAGTTCTGGCCTGCATACTCACCAGTCATGTCACCCGTTGAGCATGTTTGGCATGCTCTGGATTGATGTGTACGACAGCGTGTTCCTGTTCCCGCCAATATCCAGCAACTTCGCACATCCATTGAAGAGGAGTGGGACAACATTCCACAGGCCACAATTAACAGCCTGTTCAACTCTATGTGAAGGAGATGTGTCGCGATGTATGAGGCAAATGGTCACACCAGATACTGACTGGTTTTCTAATCCACAGCCCTACTTTGTTTTAAAGGTATCTGTAACCAACAGATACATATCTGTATTCCCAGTCATGTGAAATCCATAGATTAGGGCCTCATTTATTTATTTGAATTGATTTCTATATATATGAACTGTAACTCAGTAAAATCTTTGAAATTGTTGCATGTTGCATTTTATATTTTTGTTCAGTATATATTTCTGTCAGCAATGCATTCACTTTTATGCACCATCTGTCAACTAGACAGTATAGTTGAGGGCACTATAAGGTTAGGTTGTGCCACAGTATTGACGTTTTAGTGCCCACAACTGTTCAATGCTGTACAGTTGGTCCTCAGTCTGTTATTGTCGTGAGACTAACTAACTGATATCTTCTACCTTTTGAGTTCCACATGTTGTAAGAGCAATGTAACATTTTTAACTCTGTGACCCCTGGGAGAGTCCATTCATGGGGTCCTAATAAATACTGAATACTTAATAGCATTTCACTTTATTTTCTCTTATTCAGGCTTTGGAGAGAGTTGCCAAGGGCCAAGGGGTAAGTACTATATACATGTATATCAATACATTGGACACATTTGGCCAAACTACAGTACAATGAGTTGTCTGTGTGAGAATGACATCATGCAATCACAGTTCAATGAGTTTTTTTGGTTGCTACAAATTTGTGCTCATCAAAGATAATCAAAGCTGATCAATTGAATGATTGCTTCCAGCAACTGGCCACGTGCGTTTCCCAGACGCGACAGATCCTGTTTTTATTTTCTGCGTTCCAGAGCGAGTGGATACGGATGCCTTAGAGCACACTGTTCCCATACTTCTCCAGGGTCTTTCACATACAATAAGGCCTGATTGAGACTTACAATACTATAGATATTTGAGCCGCCGACCTTAGGTTGCGTCCCAAGTGGCACCCTATTCCCTATATAGTGCACTACTTTTGACAAGGGTCCATAGGGTTCTGGTCAAAAGTAGTGCACTTTATAGGGAATAGGCTGCCACTAGGGACGTTAGTGTACGGGGTCAAACCCGTTACACGATACCGCCCGGACCATTCATAAATAATTTTTCTGAATATTAATGTAATCACTAAGGGATGGGACTGCATGCTTAAACGGCAGCTTGCGTCCAACAACCAGTCTGATTGCACTCAGATCATATGTTGAGTTTGGTATAAGCATTGGGCATTGTCATAAAAACGTTTCCTCCAATGGGTTTTAATACACACCCTAATCACTGGCAGAGAATGAATGAATATCTCAAGAAAAAAATGTTTTTTGTAAGCGAAGACAACATGGGATCTTTGATTATTTTCTGTCTCCACAGATTCAGATGGAGTCACTCTTCTATAGGGCCGTCCTCCATGTGATTCTAAGGGATCACTACAGCTCCTTTAAAAGGTAGGTTTGGTCTCCCTGTTTAGGGGACATCCAAAGCAGTAGGCTATACCAGACTACTGAGAGAGTCCAGGTGCCCCTGTCTTGGGGGTCTGCAGTACCGTTGACAAAACCTGTTAGCTTTTACTCTAGTGGGATTTACTGGCCCTCATTTTATGGTTTGTAAGAATCTCCACTTTCTCATTCATTCAGCTAGGATACAAAAAACACAGACTTCTGATGTGAAGATACAAAAAGAGTATTCTCTACCCCTCTAGCTGAAGTTATGGTGAATAGTCATTTTGAACGTTGGAAGGAGCAGCCCACAATGTAAGATCGTCAGACTTCCTGAATGGGTTGTTGACTGCTGCTGGGTAAAGTAGAACAAGTGAAGAGGAATGATTGATCCTGGTGAAAACTGAACAGAGAAATCTACAGTTGGTCTTCTCAGCCCCATAGAGACAGAGGAGGTACCCTCTGTATTACACACACACACACACACAAAGACAACCACACACACACACACACACACACACACACACACACACACACACACGATGACAACCTCACACCTCTCACTGACATGTCTATCCCTGTAGCCTACAGGACACTGGGTCCCTCGCTGAGTGAAATCAGGATCCCATTAATGGACCTGACCACCTCTCTACTATTGCATGTGTGATGACTGTTTCACCCTGGTTGCCAGGGTGTTGTAGCGTAGCGTAGCGTAGCAAGGGAGGAAAAATAAGAGAGGGAAGAGGAGAATCGGATGCCTATGACTTAATATACACTGGTAGGCTAATTTCAGAGATGGTGATTTGGGGGTTGAAAGAGCTGTCTTCACGTGTGTGTGTCGTTGGCAGCGAGAAGCGTGTGGGGAATGTCTACTCCAAGGCCACCTCGTTCGTGGACTACGTCTGGAGAGCCCTCCGGAGGCTGGAGCTGGATGAGTCAAAGGTCAGTGATGGGAGATATCACAATATTAGGGCGTTTTGGGAACAGACTTGGGAATTTTCTTCAGAGCAACACATCCTCAGGGGGAATCCCACACTGCTGCTTTGGACACCAGGAAAGCAACCCATAATGGATTTGGGGTAAAAAAAATAATTTATAAACACAACAACGTATTCTTGGCGTAAGATGTGAAATCCCATCGAGAGGACAAGCTTTTAGCATAGCTCTGTACAATTGAACTGACAGTAACGATTATCTGTAATGGTACCTGAAATCCCTGTGCAGTTGAACGTCTTTGGTTGCTCTAAACCATCTTTGAAACTGACACATGGAATCGAAAGGGCTCTTTAGAAAAGGACAGGTTGTGTAATATGCACCTAGAGTACTGTGTGATCATGGGTAAGGCATTGTTAAACAAACAGCGAGTGCAGGGATTAGGGAATATGTCTCAACTGGCTCCCTCGAGTTGTTCTATAAATGAGAGATTTGTTGCTCGTAAAGCCTGGGATTAAAAGTGTTCAATGGGTTGTGTGTTACCACTCTCATGTTACTCACCTATCACCTCCACACATGACCCTGCTCTGTCTCTTAACACTTCCCACATTCTTCTCTTCATCCCTCCCTCCCTCTCTCTCCCATCTCTCCCTCCTCCATCTCTCTACCTCTCCTCTGCCTCCCGCCCTCTCTCCCTCCTTCCTTCCCTCTCTACCAGCTCTCTGACAGTGTCATACAGGGTTACCACGACACATACCGACCCAGGATGGTTGAGATGGAGGCCTTTAACATGGTAGGTCCCAACTGGGATACTATAGCACTACTACCTAGAGGAACCATTATCACTCTGAATGAATGGCTCACACAGGACTTCTATGGCTATAGGAGCATTGGTTCTCTTTGTCCAGTACTTTCTATTTTGGAGTGGTTATTAAGCCTTATTAAAGTTGGTTTACGTTTACACAACTCCCTCAATGACTTGTGTAAACTCTACTCTGTGTAAATCATCTGGCAAAAAAGTGATATTTTTACTGTCCTCAGGCTGCTAATGAAACCTAGTTTTGAAATCAGAGGGGTTCTATTTCAATGACATTACAACAGCCCTGCTCTGCTCTGCTTTGATACGGTGCCTAGTTGTATTCCGTTGGATCCCATAGTGTTGAAGTACACTTAACAGAAGTACACTTAAAACTAGTGTTTACTGACCTGCTTCCTGTGTTTACCCAGCTGAAGGTGACTTTGGCTCCCTGCATCGAGGGTCTGATTCTCCTGGACCGCCTCTGCTACCTGAAAGAGCAGGTACAGGAACAGCCTCAACCACAGTGGCACACAACAGACTTGGGATGCATCTCACTAGTCTAATGTGGCTGCCTCTCCTTGTCTCCTTCATATGCACTGATCTGAATAGGGATCGGTGAGACTAAAATGGTGGATGTCTACTGGGGATTTGCTTTCCCCTGTCCAGTTCCTACAGTTCTGTGCAGATAAAGGAGAGGAGACAAGGGATGGGGTCCACTATTGAGATGCACCCCAACTACAGCACACCAGTCATTGTTACTAAAAAAGGAGAGGCCTCACTTCCTCCTTGTTCATTCTCTCTCAATCCCTCCAGCCTGTGGTCACACACAGACACACACAGACACACATAAACACACACAGACACACACAAACAAACACACACAGACACACACCAATCCACACAGACACACACAGACACACACAAACACACACAGACACACACAAACACACACAGACACACACTAACCCACACAGACACACGCAGGCCAGATATAGTGGTCCGGTCCCTATGACTTCAAACGGCCGCTGCGCGACACCAAACATCTCTTTTCCTCATTGTCCCATAATTACCCGTGTCTGGTTCCCCATAGCTAAGTAGTGGGTGAAAACATGACCTCAGCCGCCAGACCAATGGCGGGAACTATTGTTTCTCCCTCCCAGCTACAAACAGAGGAGGTCTGGGCCTGGAATGCACATTGTCTGGCTAATTGCTATAGGGTGTGTTCATTGATTCACAATGTGATAGGACAAAAAGGAGAAGGATTCTTGGAGTGTGGTTTTAGTGGCTTTCGCTGCTACAGAGACCATGGCTACACCGTTCAAGCCTGGTCCCAGATCTGTTTGTGCTATATATGCAACATTGACCATAGAAGTTGGCTCTACAGCACAAACAGATTTGAGACCAGCCAAATACTGTACCTGGTTAGCTGTTCCATTAATGTTTTCTCAGACGGGATTTTGGATGACGTGGTTATGTAGACTATTAGTTGTCTTCGGTACATCTCTTTAAAGTGATACAGTGGTGTGGCCCGTAGAATGGTTGAGCTATTTACTGAATGACTTGGTACGTGTCATTTAAGGCCCCTAAACTCAGCTCCTATAAATGCTGTATGTTTATCCATAGGTCTTGATGATTTGCTTGTCCCAAACATTAAAGGAGCTTTGCGACTTGTTACATTTCCCTACGACAGATCACTTAAGTCGGGAGAAATCAGAGAGGATGCCATTAGGGTTGAGTTCGCGCTGTGGAGAGTTTGAAGTGTCCCCTTATTACAGACCAGGGGTGTAACTTCACACCGTTGTACCCCGGCCAAAACTAATGACGTAATCTGTGATTTGAGTGATCGTAATGAGCTATCTAAGTTTGATGCCTTGTACAAAAGTGTTCCCTAACAGGAATATGTAACAGAAATTGATGAGTATGCAGATTTTTTTTCCAAGTCCAACCAAGTGTCCACACTCAAAATGACACACATACTGTGTGTGAGCGTGCGTGCATGTGGTGGTCAGTGCAGACTGTTGATTTAGCTTTGTACAAAAGCATAGCTCTCAGTGCAGGCCTACCAATCACATGGTGCCATAATTGGTCAGTAGCTGTAAGGTATCAAGCCAGACTGTGTTCAAACATAAAGACAGTATTCAAACATGCTGCTTCCAGCCTGTCAGAGTCCACCTAACACAATATTTGCACAGATGTGACTACTCGAGGGAAACGTTACAAAGATCTTTCACAGGGGAGAGAACAGTTCTCATCTGAGACCCCTCGCGGTGTGGTTCAAAGACAAACTCTGCGGAGCGGTGGTGTGTCTTGGGGGGGTGGTCTTTGACGTTGTTTTCAAACTGTTTTTGTTCTTCTTGTCATTGATGTCTGTTACAGGAAGACGTGGCGTTCTCCACTCTGGTGCAGCTCTTTGATCCACTGTTGTCGCCGCGCTGTTACGGAGTTGTCGCAGTGAAGGCACCTGGGATGGAGTTGTCAGAGTGAAGGCACCTGGGATGGAGTTGTCGGAGTGAAGGCATCTGGGATGGAGTTGTCGGAGTGAAGGCACCTTGGATGGAGTTGTCAGAGTGAAGGCACCTAGGTCGGAGTGAAGGCACCTGGGATGGAGTTGTCAGAGTGAAGGCACCTGGGATGGAGTTGTCAGAGTGAAGGCACCTAGGTCGGAGTGAAGGCACCTGGGATGGAGTTGTCAGAGTGAAGGCACCTGGGATGGAGTTGTCAGAGTGAAGGCACCTAGGTCGGAGTGAAGGCACCTGGGATGGAGTTGTCAGAGTGAAGGCACCTGGGATGGAGTTGTCGGAGTGAAGGCACCTGTTACGGAGTTGTCAGAGTGAAGGCACCTGGGACGGAGTTGTCGGAGTGAAGGCACCTGGGACGGAGTTGTCGGAGTGAAGGTGAAGGCACCTGGGACGGAGTTGTTGGAGTGAAGTTGAAGGCACCTGGGATGGAGTTGTCGCAGTGAAGGCACCTGGGACGGAGTTATCGGAGTGAAGGTGAAGGCACCTGGGACGGAGTTGTCGCAGTGAAGGCACCTGGGATGGAGTTGTTGGAGTGAAGGCACCTGGGATGGAGTTGTCGCAGTGAAGGCACCTGGGATGGAGTTGTCGCAGTGAAGGCACCTGGGACGGAGTTGTTGGAGTGAAGGCACCTGGGATGGAGTTGTCGCAGTGAAGGCACCTGGGACGGAGTTGTTGGAGTGAAGGCACCTGGGACGGCATCATAGAGTTCTTGGAGATGGGACAAAAGCATTTCCTGCCATTTGTATGTTTTATTTTATTCAATTTGCTGACCATGATTTTAGCAAGGGTTTAATGTGATTATGTACTGCTTACTCAGTCACGTACAGATGTGGGAATGGGATCATTGTTTAGTGTTTTCTCTACTTTTGCCTTCTCTGGTTTCTGCCAGTCATACTATGCTATGGGGTGTACTATACCATATTGTATTAATAAATCATTTTTAGCAGATAAAAAGTTCCTGTTGTGTTTCTGCTCTTTTCCCACCACGGCTGGTCTTGCTCTGAGTGCCTGCCTTAGAGGACCAAACATTAAAACCACATGGTTAAAGCACCTGTAAAAACATCTCTCCTTCCCTCCCTCATTTCTCAGCTCTTACCTCTGTCTTTTATTGATTTATTTATACTGAACAAATATACAAATGCAACACGCAAAGATTTCAACGATTTTACTGAGTTATGGTTCATATAAGGAAATCAGTCAATTGAACTAAATAAATTAGTCCATGGATTTCACATGAATGTGCAGAGGTCCAGCCATTGGTGGGCCTTGGAGGGCATAGGTCCACCCACTTGGGAGCCAGGCCCAGCAAATCAGAATGTTTTCCCCACAAAAGGTCTTTATTACAGACAGAAATACTCCTCAGCAACCCCCACCCTCCCTCAGACAATCCCACCGGTGAGGAAGCTGGATGTGGAGCTTTTGTGAGCGTTTTTAATTTGCACCCTTATGCAGACACTGCGCCACCCACATCGAGCACCCGATGTCACAGGAAGGCTAAAAAGATTATCAAGGACAACAAGCACCCGAGCCACTGCCTGTTCACCCCGCTACCATCCAGAAGGCGAGGTCAGTACAGGTGCATCAAAGCTGGGACAGAGAGACTGAAAAACAGCTTCTATCTCAAGGCCATTAGACTGTTAAACAGCCATCACTAGCACAGAGAGGCGGCTGCCTACAAACAGACTTGAAATCCTTGGCCACTTTAATAAATAATAATGCCACTTTAATGATGTTTACATATCTTGCATTACTCATCTCGTATGTATTTACTTTATTCTATATATATTGCATCTTAGCCTATACTACTCGGTCATTGGTCATCCATACATTTATATTTACATATTCTTATTCCATTCCTTTACTTAGATTTGTGTGTGTTAGGTATTTGTTGTGGAATTGTTAGATGACTTGTTAGATATTGCTGCACTGTCGGAATTAGAAGCACAAGCATTTCGCTACACTCACAATAACATCTGCTAACCATGTGTATGTGACCACTAACATTTGATTTGATTTGATCTGTTCCGTGCATCGAATGGGGTTGTAGTCAAGGAAAAATAAACATGTGTTCCTCACAAATATAACAATGGACATTACATAACTATTCTAATAAAGTGTGTACATAAAACGTCTGTAAAACCACAGCGAGGACATCCACCTCTCAAGTAAGTTCTGATGAATGATTGGGTACAGTGCAGGAGTAGGCTGAAGTGGTGAACGACATTAGTTCTTGTTGACATGTAAAACATAACATGCATGGGCATTGTATCATTAACACTTTTGGGGAATAATGTCTGGAGGGTGAAAATCCCAAAACATTCTCTTTTCCTCAGAGTATTATCTATATCACCTGTCTGATACCTTGACTTTCTCTTTGCCACAAAACCTAAAGGTAGAAATGTCATGTTTTAGGTCATTAAAATGTATTGTGACAATTGAACTTTTACGTTCACTAATTCTCTGTTTGAGAGAATGAGAGGTTTTTCCTATATAATGCGACCCACATTGACATTTAATCATGTAGATAACATGGGCGGAGAAGCATGTCAAAATGTCATTTATTTGGAACCGTTTTCCATATGTGGGTGGCAGAAGTATTCACAGTTCATTATATTGTTGCACTGTGCGCAGCCTCTGCATTTATAGCTATCATTCAGAAGAGGGCGTAAAAGAGCCTGGCTCATTTTCGTTTGTGGCTGGCAGTTGGCATGGACCAACTTGTCACGTAAATTGCTACCTCTCCTATATACTATAAGTGGTGGGTTCTTAAATTCTGCTGGCAAAGCTGGGTCTGATGATAAAACATGCCAATGTTCCTCGACAGCATCTCCCACTTTGCGAGAGTTCAAAGTATCTGTGGAGCCCCACAAAAGGACGTTTTTACAGACAGACAAATTCTCCTCAGCACCCCTCCCTCAGACGATCCTGCAGGTGAAGAAGCTGGATGTGGAGGTCCTGGATGTAATGCCAAATTCTCTCAAACAACGTTGGAGGCAATTTATAGTAGAGCAAAGGAACATTCAATTATTTGGCAACAGCTCTTGTGGACATTTCTGCAGTCAGAATGCCAATTGCGCGCTCCCTCAAAACTTGAGATATCTGTGGCAAAACTGCACATTTTAGAGTTGCCTTTTATTGTACCTAGCACAAGGTGCACCTGTGTAATGATCATGCTGTATAATCAGCTTCTTGATATGCCACACCTGTCAGGTGGATGGATTATCTTGGCAAATGAGAAATGGTCACTAACAGGGATGTTAACCAATTTGTGCACAACATTTGAGAGAAATAACCTTTTTGTGCATAGGGAACATTTCTGGGTTAATTGTTCTTCAGCACATGAAACATGGGACCAACATTTTACATGTTGCGTTTATATTTTTGTTCAGTGTATTTCTTTGAGAGGCTGTTGTGTCCATGCCTTCCTCTAAGTACATATTAACTACTCTGTATAACCTCTACACTAATGACTGCCAGCTCAAACATATTTGGGGACAATGAAGTTGTATTGTATTGAATTTGAGGGAACAATATCTAGGGGCTGGTTAGGGGGGCCAGGATTCTCAGATTGGGATTGAACAGTTTACCCTCCCCCACCTGTCGCCCCTGATAGGGAGGTCTGGAAACCCCATCAGCCAGGTCCTAACCAGGGGAGCAGCGGAACGACTGAACAGAACAGGGGGCAAGAGGCACCCTCGACCCCCTTTCAGTCCTCTGTCGTTTCCATCTTTTCATAAATCACTCCCGCTTTCCATCTTTCCTTTTGAAGGCTGGTGTACTTCAGTACAGCCATGAATCAGGATAGTGGAAAGTACACATACACTTGAAGCAAAGGAACAAGGACAGTACCCAGTAAGCAACCATCATTGCAGGATTACTGTGGTCCATTATAACTAGCCTACAGTATGTGTTTTTTACAGCAGGAAGGAATAACTGCAGCTAAAGTGATTAAATGAGGGGAGCTCATTGCTGGCTTCTTTTATTCAACATCCCCCAGTAAGACTTCAACAACCCCCCAGTAAGACTTCAACACCCCCCAGTAAGACTTCAACACCCCCCAGTAAGACTTCAACACCCCCAGTAAGACTTCAACACCCCCCAGTAAGACTTCAACACTCCCCCAGTAAGACTTCAACACCCCCAGTAAGACTTCAACCTCCCCAGTAAGACTTCAACACCCCCCAGTAAAAGACGTCAACACCCCCAGTAAGAATTCAACACCCCCAGTAAGACTTCCACACCCCCAGTAAGACTTCAACACCCCCAGTAAGACTTCAACACCCCCCAGTAGGATTTCAACACCCCCAGTAAGACTTCAACACCCCCCAGTAAGACTTCAACACCCCCCAGTAAGACTTCCACACACCCACAGTAAGACTTCCACACCCCCAGTAAGACTTCAACACCCCCCAGTAAGACTTCCACACCCCACCAGTAAGACTTCTTCACCCCCCAGTAAGACTTCTTCACCCCCCAGTAAGACTTCAACACCCCCCAGTAAGACTTCACCACCCCCAGTAAGACTTCAACACCCCCCAGTAAGACTTCCACACCCCCAGTAAGACTTCCACCCCCCAGTAAGACTTCCACACCCCCAGTAAGACTTCACCAACCCCAGTAAGACTTCCACACCCCCAGTAAGACTTTACTACCCCCCAGTAAGACTTCCACACCCCCAGTAAGACTTCCACCCCCCAGTAAGACTTCCACACCCCCAGTAAGACTTCACCAACCCCAGTAAGACTTCCACACCCCCAGTAAGACTTTACCACCCCCCAGTAAGACTTCCACACCCCCAGTAAGACTTCCACACCCCCAGTAAGACTTCCACACCCCCAGTAAGACTTCACCACCCACCAGTAAGACTTCAACAACCCAGTAAGACTTCCACCCCCCAGTAAGACTTCCACACCCCCAGTAAGACTTCCCACCCCCCAGTAAGACTTCAACACCCCCAGTAAGACTTCAACACCAGATTAAAACAGTGGAAACACAAGCTCCTGTCTTGGAGGAGTCTGGGTTGAGAAAGAAATCCCAAGTGAACATGAGAAGATGAGAACACTTGTTTTCCTCAGAGCAGGACAGAGTGAACTGAGCGTTCACTATTGTCCTGAAAGACCAGGGTCATTTCCTCTACGTTGCCATCAACACTCTAATTTGTCTCTGTCCTCATAGCTCAGTCATCGGAACTACGTTCCGACTCTGTCTGCATCTTCATATCCCAGGGCTTTATTTTTACCTCCGAAACAGATGAAGATGGAGAACCGAAGGCCTGTGGTATGTCTGTGTAGTGTTGAGGTCCTGCTCTGTGCACCGCGTTGACACTCCATACCAGTGGCCAAACCAGCTTACCCCGGCGGCCGTTGCTGGAGTAGTTCAAGATGTGAATGTTGCCGATTTATGACCTCAACGTTGCAAGGTTCTCCGGGTTGTCTTGTGAATCATGTTCTGTTGACCTGTCCTACCACCAGCTCACACGCAACATGGACTGTACAGTATCGTACACACACACACACACACACACACACACACAGGAAACAGCCTCCATAAAAGAGATGGCTCTCTTTTGAGAGCCATACCGCAATCGGCAATTGGTACAATTTCCTGACTTCACATGTAATGGGAAAGAGGAAAAAGGTTCAGGATATGGCGAAGGATGCACTGAGGACTACTGAGGGACAAAAATAGAGAGTGGATGGAAAACAGTCAAGACTCCCATCTCCGGCTGACTTTTCCTCTGTAAGATGGGATCAAGAGCAAACATCAGAGGAGGGAAAAATAGGGAGGAGACGAATGCATGCGCCAAGGACCTCTGTCACCACCTCGTGTCATCAACCATTCACACGCCACTGTTTGAGAAAAATGTTTCCATTTCAGTCACTTCTTGGCAAAACACCAGACACAAAGACCTGTCGACTCCTTCATTTGAAAAATGTGTTTGTGGTTCCTGCAGTGGAGCCACCTGCTGTGGAGTGGAGCCAGGATGCAACCTTGTTTTGCTATTGTCCAACCTCAGTAGCCTTTTCACTACGTTTTTACAGTGTTGTTGCAATGTTTACCAAAAGACCTGGCTAATATAAATGTAATATGATTGAATGACTGACTAGACGGCATTTGTTACATTCAGCTGCCTTCTCGGAGGACGATTCTGTTGCCACATAGGGAGTGGGGAGAAGGAGGGGTTTCTGAGTGTGCAGTAGCTTTAGGACTGTCGTTTTGATCTGGCCAGTGCTCTCATCTGTTCATAAAGCTGCATTGAATGATTCAACTGAAGACAATTGAAAAGGTTATACTACACTCAGAAGCTATCTCTGCTATTTGAACATCAGCCATTGACTAATATCGTCAATGTCAGACATCATTAGATACAGACCTAAGCCTGAACTGAGAATCAACATCAGATGAATGAAATATGTTGCTGACTACGGTATGAGGAGTCATCACCGAACTTGGTAACATGTTACTTGACACCCAGTGTCATAACACATTATAACCGTATCATAATATGTCATAACAGCTGACATAACTTGTTATAATATGATCATAACACTGTCATGACACATATATTTAGATCTGTTGTGACATATACAGCCTTATTCTAAAATGGATGAAATAGTTTTTCTTCCTCATCAATTTACACACAATACCCCATAATGACATTTACATAAGTATTCAGTCCCTTTACTTTGTTGAAGCACCTTTGGCAGCGATTACAGCCTTGAGTCTTCTTGGGTATGACGCTACAAGCATGTCACACCTGTATTTGGGGAGTTTCTCCCATTCTTCTCTGCAGATCCTCTCAAGATCTGTCAGGTTGGATGGGGAGCGATTTTCAGGTCAAGTCCAGGCTCTGGCTGGGCCACTCAAGGACATTCAGAGACTTGTCCCGAAGCCACTCCTGCATTGTCTTGGCTGTGTGTTTGGGGTTGTTGTCCTGTTGGAAGGTGAACATTTTCCCCAGTCTGAGGTCCTGAGTGCTCTGGAGCAGGTTTTCATCAAGGATCTCTGATAAACACCCCCACATCATGACGCTGCAACTACCATGCTTCACCGTAGGATGGTGCCAGGTTTCCTCCAGATGTGACGCTTGGCATCCAGGCCAGAGAATATTGGTTCTCATGGTCTGAGAGTCCTTTAGGTGACTTTTGGCAAACTCCAAGCGGGCTGTCATCTGCCTTTTACTGAGGAGTGGCTTCTGTCTGGCCACTCTGCCATAAAGGCCTGATTGGTGGAGTGCTGCAGAGATGGTTGTCCTTCTGGAAGTTTCTCCCATCTCCACAGAGGAACTCTGGAGGTCTGTTAGAGTGACAATCGGGTTCTTGGTCACCTCCCTGACCATGGCCCTTCTCTCCCGATTCCTCAGTTTGGGCGGCCAGCTCTAGGATTGTGTTGGATTGTGTTGAGTCTTGGTGGTTCCAAACTTCTTCCATTTAAGAATGATGGAGGCCACTGTGTTCTTGGGGAACTTCAATGCTGCATAAATGTATTGGTACCCTTCCCCAGATCTGTGCCTCAAAACAATCCTGTCTCAAGCTCTACGGACAATTCCTTCGACCTCATGGCTTGGTATTTGCTCTGACATGCACTATCATTTGTGGGACCTTAAATAGACAGGTGTGTGCCTTTCCAAATCATGTCCAATGGTGGACTCCAATCAACTTGTAGAAACATCTCAAGGATGATCAACGGAAACAGGATGCACCTGAGCTCCTTTTCGAGTCTCATAGCAAAGGGTCTGAATACTTATTTAAATATTATTTCAGTTTTTTTATTTGTAATAAATTTGAAATTTTGTAAAAAAAAATGTAAGTCTTTTGCTTTGTCATTATGGGGTATTGTGTGTAGATTGATGAGACATAAAAAAGATATATACTTTAGAATAAGGCTGTAACGTAACAACATGTGGAATGTGTTGAATACTTTCCAAATGCACTGTCCATGATAGGCCAATCTGGCTTATATTATTATGATATTCATAATGCTTCGTGACAGTGTCATAGTGTCATAGTGTATTTTTGTTGAAGAAAAGTAACTATGTTATAATATGTCATTACAGCTGACATAACTTGTCATAACCTGTCATAATACGGTCATAACACTGTCATGACCCATATATAAACACCTGTTGTGACATATATTGCGTTATTTTATGGCTGGTTATGACACCTACTGTACATAAGAGTCTCAAAACCTACATTTATTCAAATGTATTTTTTCCTTACCAAGAAGTTTCCTTTTGTTTGAAAGTTTGTTTCTTAAATCCTTTGTTAGTGTTGTAATGAATTGTTTACAGTCATGTTTTTTTTTTAAATCATATTTTAAATAACTTTCATTAAGCATTTTGACCATCCGGTGTCACTTTACCTGGACTAAGAAAATACACTTTATGACACTGTCATGAAGCATTATGACCATCCTGTGTCACTTTACCTGGACTAAGTAAATACACTTTATGACACTGTCATGAAGCATTATGACCATCCTGTGTCACTTTACTTGGACTAAGAAGCGTTATGACCATCCGGTGTCACTTTACTTGGACTAAGAAAATACACTTTATGACACTGTCATGAAGCATTATGACCATCCGGTGTCACTTTACTTGGACTAAGTAAATACACTTTATGACACTGTCATGAAGCATTATGACCATCCGGTGTCACTTTACCTGGACTAAGTAAATACACTTTATGACACTGTCATGAAGCATTATGACCATCCGGTGTCACTTTACCTGGACTAAGAAGCGTTATGACCATCCGGTGTCACTTTACTTGGACTAAGAAGCGTTATGACCATCCGGTGTCACTTTACCTGGACTAAGAAAATACACTTTATGACACTGTCATGAAGCATTATGACCATCCTGTGTCACTTTACTTGGACTAAGAAGCGTTATGACCATCCGGTGTCACTTTACCTGGACTAAGAAAATACACTTTATGACACTGTCAAGAAGCATTTTGACCATCCGGTGTCACTTTACCTGGACTAAGAAGCGTTATGACCATCCGGTGTCACTTTACCTGGACTAAGAAGCGTTATGACCATCCGGTGTCACTTTACTTGGACTAAGAAGCGTTATGACCATCCGGTGTCACTTTACTTGGACTAAGAAGCGTTATGACCATCATAATCATATAAGCCAGATAGGCCTATCACGTACCTGCCCTTATATCAGTCAAAAAGACGGTGTAGGTGTCATAACCAGCAATAAAATAACTACTGTGGGTTTTTATATTCTTATGCAGGTGTCAAAAACAGCCATAAAATAACACAATATATGTCACAACAGATCTAAACATATGTGTCATGACAGTGTTATAACCATACTATAACAGGCTATGACAAGTTATGTAATCTGTTATAACATATTATGACATGGTTATGGCCGTGCTGGTTGTCAAGTAAAGTGTTACCATGATGTGTAAACTTGTTGTTTAATGCACACTCCGGATGGTCAAGCTGGTAAAAGTGGAAGCAGGAAGGAAATGCATGACATGCCTTATCAGAAATCAGCAATTCATATGACGCTTACTGCTGCACTCGAGTAAACAAGAAAGGGAGAGAGAGAGAGAGAGAGAGAGAGAGAAAGAAAGAAAGAAAGAAAGAAAGAAAGAAAGAAAGAAAGAAAGAAAGAAAGAAAGAAAGAAAGAAAGAAAGAAAGAAAGAAAGAAAGAAAGAAAGAAAGAAAGAAGTGAGAGAGAGTCAGAGAAAGTCAGTTTATTCTCAGTTTGGTGGCCAAATAGGAAGTTTGGCGGTGGAAAGAGCCATTTACAAATCAGAGGCCCTGACACTAGTATCCCTTACACACACATATATGTCAACGCACACACACAGGCATGCACACGTGTCCACACACACCCACACTTTCCACACACACGCCCATCCTTAATGTCTTATGACATCTGTCTGACAGTAATCACGGTGCGTCGTCCTGTTTTCATTGTTAGGACTGGAAACAGCCTTTTTGAAGACAAGCTCTGCCAGAAACCACCACAGAGGGAAGTCAAGAGAGACAAAAATAACTCTGCCGACCATCACACCTTCCAATCACACAAACTGGGCTATATCGAGCCAGATGTAATGGGTTGTTCTATGAGAGTGGATGTTTGGACGTATTTTGTGAAAGACGTGTACGTCATGTTCTATCTCAGAATGTGTGTGTGCGTTTCTCTGTCATCATTATGGGTGAAGTCAGAGTAGAATGAGACTAAGGCTGTGTTTACACAGGCAGCCCAATTCTGATCTTTGACCATTCAGATCTGAAAAAGATCTGATGTGAAACAAATCTGATGTGATTGGTCAAAGACCTATTAGTAGAACAAAAATATCAGAATTGGGCTGCCTGTGTAAATGTAGCCTACGATATGGTACGCAGACACAAATGTTCTACACACATTGCAACATACAACACAGTGACACGTGTGTAAGGAACTACAACACTGCAAGGTAAAGATGTACTGCAGGCCAAGTCAATGTTTGAGTTTGAACCCTGTTGCCCTGAACAAGCTCTGCTGAGTCTGAGCAAGAACATGCAGGCTGGACTTCGTTATGGAAAAGATCCCGATAACAATATTAATGCAGAGGACAACCATCAAATATTTCCTAATCAAAATATTTACCCTAATTCACATTTTCCGTTCATCTCTCCATTCTCCTCATAACATGTTGGCTGTGTTGAACATTCTTCCAGATGAATATCAAATGAAACAGATGTAAAGCATGGAAAATAGGGACCATCCGTCTTTATGAATGGTGTGGAGTTTATACATGTACAAACACACACACACACACATACTCATACCACTTTGTATGACAAACAACTGCAGGAAATTGAACACACGAGAATTCCAATACCCCATATTCACTAAGCTCTTTAAATTCCACACATTGTTAAAGGGTTTACTTCCTGTAATTTGACCTATCAGAAGGAAGCTATCGCCTCATATTTCTCAGGGCAGCTGTTGTGTGTCGTGACACCAGAACCGATAGCCATGGCTGTCTGAATATTACTGATAGGCACTTTGGCCTAATGGGCCGTTCTAAGTGTATCAATCTGTGGTTTGAAAATAGTGTCAAGTCTTATTGCTGGTGGTTATTAAGGTTTAGTGTTTCTCCTTGAATTGATGGGGAACACAGAGGTTCAGTGGATGTAATGAGGAGGGTTGGATTACAAAAACTGCTCCTAATAAAACATGGTAATGTGAAGTGTGCAGCACACATGGTGATGGAACAGGTGGGCTTTGGCCTGTATTTCATCATGACTTGGAAAATGACTGTGACATTTTGGCTCTGTATAATGATTTTTTAAGAGAGAAATATCCATCCTCAGACGTCAGACGGATAACACAGTTATATTCTAACTATTTACCTTTATATTACAAAGAAAGTTTAACGGGAAAACTTTCTAAATTGAATTCATTTGTGAAGGGAAAGTTTAGTAACTAAAAGAAAATAAGATTGAGTTAGGGCTACTTTCCATGGATTTGCTTTTCTTTCATGGAAGAAAAATAACAATTGAAATAGAAACCTACACACAAGATTTGACAGCTATAACTCAGAGGCTTTCAGTCATGCATTTAGCTCTAATTTGAGAAGTTATTTGACTACGTTATGATTATAAATGAAGATCAACAAAGCCTCAATTAGGAGCTTGATTTCTCTAAGCCAAATCCAAACAGTCCAAACCATCACAGCAGAGCCTTTTACACAGACGCATTTCTCATATTCATGTCAACGTTAAACGTAGGCTGTGTCACCTAGGTTCGGTTTAACTAACACCCTCGTCTTATCAGGCCCATAAAGGGAGGCTTGTTATTTGTGTGGAATATAAACGTTCTGGATATGCTGTGTTAACGTTCTGGATATGCTGTGTTAACGTTCTGGATATGCTGTGTTAACGTTCTGGATATACTGTGTTAACGTTATGGATATTATTCTGACTGTTTTGTTTTGATATTACTGATTTGGGTTCAGATTCATTCTAATTAGAGTTTAAACTATTTCTGTGAGGGAGTGGCTCAAGCTGTGTGGTTACGATTGTGATTTTCCTCTTTCCTGTCTGATGCTTATCTAGCGGGGATGAAAAAGCAGCAGTCTTGAACAAATAGCTAAAATACACATAGGGAAATGATCATTAGCCACTTAGGATGGGTAAAAGAGAGGGGAAATCCTTAAAATAGGCTACTACCAACCGCAATTAAAGGGATTTTAAACATAAGTGGGAATAGACAGTACTATGCTTATTTGTGTAAGGTTCCACCTTCCACTTTGTTTGATGTCCTTATGTATAAACGTTTTGGGCCTGTATTCAATAAGTATTTTAGCATATGAGTACTGACCTGCTATCAGACTTTTAAATGATAATGAACAAGAGAGTGGACCTGATCCTCGATCAGCACTCCAACTCAGTCTGAGACACTTTGTGAATATGGGCCCTGAAGACGTAAATACATGTCTGCCCTCTCTCTGGCTTACAGAGGTTTGGTCTTCATGCAGGTGCATCATCTTTCTTTATATATCTTATAATAGTATACTTAAGCAATCAGGCCCGAGAAGTTGTGGTATATGGCCAAAATACCCATGGCTAAGGGCTGTTCTTAAGCACGACGCAACACAGAGTGCCTTGACACAGCCCTTAGCCATGGTATATTGGCCACATATCACAAACCCCTGAGGTGCCTTATTGCTATTATAAACTGGTTACCAACGTGATTAGAGCAGTTAAAATAAATGTTTTGTCATACCCATGGTATATATATATATTTGACCTTTATTTAACTAGGCAAGTCCCAGACAAGTCCCAGACAGACTAAATAACTTTTTTGCTCGCTTTGAGGACAATACAGTGCCACTGACACGGCCCGCTACCAAAACCTGCGGACTCTCCTTCACTGCAGCCGACATGAGTAAAACATTTAAACGTGTTAACCCTCGCAAGGCTGCAGGCCCAGACGGCATCCCCAGCCGCGTCCTCAAAGCATGCGCAGACCAGCTGGCTGGTGTTTACGGACATATTCAATCAAACCTTATCCCAGTCTGCTGTTCCCACATGCTTCAAGAGGGCCACCATTGTTCAAATCAAATCAAATCAAATCAAATTTTATTTGTCACATACACATGGTTAGCAGATGTTAATGCGAGTGTAGCGAAATGCTTGTGCTTCTAGTTCCGACAATGCAGTAATAACGAGCAAGTAATCTAACTAACAATTCCAAAAAAAAACGACTGTCTTATACACAGTGTAAGGGGATAAAGAATATGTACATAAGGATATATGAATGAGTGATGGTACAGAGCAGCATAGGCAAGATACAGTAGATGATATCGAGTACAGTATATACATATGAGATAAGTATGTAAACCAAGTGGCATAGTTAAAGTGGCTAGTGATACATGTATTACATAAGGATGCAGTCGATGATATAGAGTACAGTATCAACGTATGCATATGAGATGAACAATGTAGGGTAAGTAACATTATATAAGGTAGCATTGTTTAAAGTGGCTAGTGATATATTTACATAATTTCCCATCAATTCCCATGATTAAAATGGCTGGAGTAGAGTCAGTGTCATTGACAGTGTGTTGGCAGTAGCCACTCAATGTTAGTGGTGGCTGTTTAACAGTCTGATGGCCTTGAGATAGAAGCTGTTTTCAGTCTCTCGGTCCCAGCTTTGATGCACCTGTACTGACCTCGCCTTCTGGATGACAGCGGGGTGAACAGGCAGTGGCTCGGGTGGTTGATGTCCTTGATGATCTTTATGGCCTTCCTGTAGCATCGGGTGGTGTAGGTGTCCTGGAGGGCAGGTAGTTTGCCCCCGGTGATGCGTTGTGCAGACCTCACTACCCTCTGGAGAGCCTTACGGTTGAGGGCGGTGCAGTTGCCATACCAGGCGGTGATACAGCCCGCCAGGATGCTCTCGATTGTGCATCTGTAGAAGTTTGTGAGTGCTTTTGGTGACAAGCCGAATTTCTTCAGCCTCCTGAGGTTGAAGAGGCGCTGCTGCGCCTTCCTCACGATGCTGTCTGTGTGAGTGGACCAATTCAGTTTGTCTGTGATGTGTATGCCGAGGAACTTAAAACTTGCTACCCTCTCCACTACTGTTCCATCGATGTGGATGGGGGTGTTCCCTCTGCTGTTTCCTGAAGTCCACAATCATCTCCTTAGTTTTGTTGACGTTGAGTGTGAGGTTATTTTCCTGACACCACACTCCGAGGGCCCTCACCTCCTCCCTGTAGGCCGTCTCGTCATTGTTGGTAATCAAGCCTACCACTGTTGTGTCGTCCGCAAACTTGATGATTGAGTTGGAGGCGTGCATGGCCACGCAGTCGTGGGTGAACAGGGAGTACAGGAGGGGGCTCAGAACGCACCCTTGTGGGGCCCCAGTGTTGAGGATCAGCGGGGAGGAGATGTTGTTGCCTACCCTCACCTCCTGGGGGCGGCCCGTCAGGAAGTCCAGTACCCAGTTGCACAGGGCGGGGTCGAGACCCAGGGTCTCGAGCTTGATGACGAGCTTGGAGGGTACTATGGTGTTGAATGCCGAGCTGTAGTCGATGAACAGCATTCTCACATAGGTATTCCTCTTGTCCAGATGGGTTAGGGCAGTGTGCAGTGTGGTTGAGATTGCATCGTCTGTGGACCTATTTGGGCGGTAAGCAAATTGGAGTGGGTCAAGGGTGTCAGGTAGGGAATTCCTGTTCCTGTTCCCAAGAAAGCTAAGGTAACTGAGCTAAACGACTACCGCCCGTAGCACTCACTTCCGTCATCATGAAGTGCTTTGAGAGACTAGTCAAGGACCATATCACCTCCACCCTACCTGACACCCTAGACCCAATCCAATTTGCTTACCGCCCCAATAGGTCCACAGACGACGCAATCGCAACCACACTGCACACTGCCCTAACCCATCTGGACAAGAGGAATACCTATGTGAGAATGCTGTTCATCGACTACAGCTCAGCATTTAACACCATAGTACCCTCCAAACTCGTCATCAAGCTCGAGACCCTGGGTCTCGACCCCACCCTGTGCAACTGGGTACTGGACTTCCTGACGGGCCGCCCCCAGGTGGTGAGGGTAGGTAACAACATCTCCACCTCGCTGATCCTCAACACTGGGGCCCCACAAGGGTGCGTTCTGAGCCCTCTCCTGTACTCCCTGTTCACCCACGACTGCGTGGCCATGCACGCCTCCAACTCAATTATCAAGTTTGCGGACAACACAACAGTGGTAGGCTTGATTACCAACAGCGACGAGACGGCCTACAGGGAGTAGGTGAGGGCCCTCGGAGTGTGGTGTCAGGAAAATAACCTCACACTCAACGTCAACAAAACAAAGGAGATGATTGTGGACTTCAGGAAACAGCAGAGGGAGCACCCCCCTAGCCACATCGACGGGACAGTAGTGGAGAGGGTAGTAAGTTTCAAGTTCCTCGGCATACACATCACGGACAAATTGAAATGGTCCACCCACACAGACAGCGTTGTGGAGAAGGCGCAGCAGCGCCTCTTCAACCTCAGGAGGCTGAAGAAATTTGGCTTGTCACCAAAAGCACTCACAAACTTCTACAGATGCACAATCAAGAGCATCCTGTCGGGCTGTATCACTGCCTGGTACGGCAACTGCTCCGCCCATAACCAGGCTCTCCAGAGGGTAGTGAGGTCTGCACAACACATCACCGGGGGCAAACTACCTGCTCTCCAGGACACCTACACCACCCGATGTCACAGGAAGGCCATAAAGATCATCAAGGACAACAACCACCGAGCCACTGCCTGTTCACCCCGCTATCATCCAGAAGGCGAGGTCAGTACAGGTGCATCAAAG
The DNA here is from genome assembly GCF_018296145.1 of Oncorhynchus tshawytscha. Taxonomy (NCBI): domain Eukaryota; kingdom Metazoa; phylum Chordata; class Actinopteri; order Salmoniformes; family Salmonidae; genus Oncorhynchus; species Oncorhynchus tshawytscha. The sequence continues at coordinate 161,606 of NW_024609506.1, forward strand.
CAGGGACCGAGAGACTGAAAAACAGCTTCTATCTCAAGGCCATCAGACTGTTTTCAACAGCCACCACTAACATTGAGTGGCTGCTGCCAACATACTGACTCATCTCTAGCCACTTTAATAATAGAAATGTATGTAAAAAATGTATCACTAGCCACTTTAAACAATGCCACTTAATATAATGTTTACATACCCTACATTACTCATCTCATATGTATATATATATATACTGTACTCTATATCATCTACTGCATCTTGCCATCTTTATGTAATACATGTATCACTAGCTACTTTAAACTATGCAGCTTTATGTTTATATACCCTACATTACTCATCTCATATGTATATACTGTACTCTATACCATCTACTGCATCTTGCCTATGCCGTTCTGTACCATCACTCATTCATATATCATATATCTATGTACATATTCTTTATCCCATTACACTTGTGTGTATAAGGTAGTAGTTTTGGAATTGTTAGCTAGATTACTTGCTCGTTATTACTGCATTGTCGGAACTAGAAGCACAAGCATTTCGCTACACTCGCATTAACATCTGCTAACCATGTGTATGTGACAAATAAAATTTGATTTGATTTATGAACAAATTCTTATTTTCAATGACAGCCTAGGAACAGTGCCTTGTTAGGGGCAGAACGACAGATTTTTACCTTGCCAGCTCGGGTATTCGGTTACTAGTCCAACGCTCTAACCACTAGGCTACCTGCTGCCCTGATGGTCTGATGGTCTGATATACCATGGCGGTCAGCCAATCAGCATTCAGGGCTCGAACCACCCAGTTTATAATTGTCTTTAATAATGCAATGCCAATAGATCCATTGATGCTTTTGCACTACGCCCTCTGTGGGTGAATGTGTGCAGTTACAGTACTTGTT